>NC_090255.1:26571410-26626410 GCF_037325665.1 Littorina saxatilis | reverse complement strand
CAACCTTACTGAAATACAGCGCTTTTTGTCATGATACCCCTCTCATTGACGTAAGAACCTCCCCTTTTCGATCGCTCATGTGATGGACGCCTGTATCTGTAGAAATAGCAAATTAGGGAAGCAAAGCAACATGTTCTGCACAGACAATTGATTTGGCTCTCTCATCCTTTGTAAAAATTGCCAAGTTGTGCCTATTCTGAATTTTCGTCGACTTTTATACTTGCTACTTTCCGTTTGTGTCAATGTTTGGGGTAGCCTACTCTTCTTTGTGAGGCGGTCACGTGACACTTAACTGTAAAAGACATCTTTGATCTGACGAGTGTGTCAGATTTCAGTGGGCCTTTAAATGGCACAGAACATTTCAAATGGATCGACATGGGAATGAATGCTTTAGTTGGGGAACGAAAATGGGTACACCAAATGTGTTGTCGAGTTTATGATATAAACATATTCCCTGCTACAAGCAGCCGATTGTAATCAAATATGACCCAATGCAGAGCAGAGTTCACACCATCACATATTGAAAACATTTAAAAAGTAATAATAACCCATCTAGTTATTCAGCCCTCGTTCGTCGTATTTAAAGTATATCTGTCTGGTAGATTTTTTCTTCTCAATCGGGTCTCAACACACTCTGAAAATATATATCACAGCCAAAATATTAGCGAATTCGATGTTAATCGATAGAGCACGTTCTCGTGAATGTTTCGTTTTATTCTAAATTACGCGTTCCGTAACCTTTGTTGTTTTGTTCTTGTGTTTCATGAAAGAGATTGGACAAAACTGTTTGCTCATTAAAATTGTAATGTTTGTGAGTTCTTTTTCTCTGCTGAGGTATCAGGATAAGTGTCCGCTTTACTCATGTTTTTGCCTGAAGTGATTTCGTCCCTTTGTTTCTCCCATCCTGGTGTTTGGTCGTTTGCAGATTGGTTGATTAATTGGTTATTGTATTGTGTTTATTTTTGTTTTTTTAATGTCCCTGCAACCCCTTAATATAGTATATGACAGCTGGGTACCACTGCAAGTTTGTTTCCTCTTTTAGTTGACATGGAGGTCTAGATTTTTGAAACTAGTTTAGTTTTTGTTGATCACAGTAAAAATGTATAAACATATGTTTCTCTCTATCTTTTAAGCCCTGTTTGGTTCTGTGCTGCTTTTGGTTTTTGTTTTCCTTTGTATGTGTTTGATTGGTTGTCCCGAAGAAGCCTCCATAGGTGAACAATTGACTTTGTCTTTGTGTGTGCTGGCCTTGTATTGGTGAGTACAAATGTCTTTTGTTTTTCAACTAGGTTCTAAACAGTTGATATCATTTGGTCTGTTACAGATCTAGACACACCATCGCCATGCCGACAGCCGTCGGCCACAACAGCAGCAACACCACCGCGTGGTGCAGCATCTACTTCTCCATCCTCAACGCCCACCACGACTCCCTGGGCGAAAACGTCACCTTGCCTGGCCTCAGCAACTGCAGCGAGAGTCCTCCCATCGAGACGGCTCTCATCGTCACCTCCTCGCTCATCTTCTACACCTACAGTGTCCCGGTCATCTTCACCATCGGCATCGTGGGCAATGTGGTGTCTCTGAGAATCTTCTTGTCCAGGAGCATGAGGAAACTGTCGGCCAGTACCTACCTGGTAGCCCTGTCCACCTCGGATATTCTGGCCTTGATCTTCTATGTCCTGGTGGAATGGTTGAGGTAAGAGTTTGTGAGAGCATGTGAGGCTGTACAAGAATCCCAATTAGTGACTTGTTTTATATGAGCACGAAACTGTCGACCAGTAGCTACCTGGCAGCACTGTCCACCTCGGATATTCTTGCCTTGATCTTCTATGTCCTGGTGGAATGGCTGAGGTAGGAGTCTCAGAAAACGCGTTAGAATGTGAAAAAACACACCATTAGGGACCTATTTTGTGTGAGTACGAAATATTCGGCCAGTACCTACCTGGTAGCTCTGTCCACCTCGGATATTCTAGCCTTGATCTTCTTTGTCCTGGTGGAATGGCTGAGGTGAGAGTTTGTGAGAGCATGTGAAAAGAAACAGTATAAGTGGCGGTCGGTTTTTACCTACCTGACAGCTAGCTCTGTCCACCTAGGATATTCTGGCCTTGATATTTTATGTCCTGGTGGAATGGCTGAGGTAAGAGTCTCAGAGAGCAGAATCATTATTTTGGATGAAGACGAGAAAAGCTGCCTTGTCGACCAAAGGCATTATGGCCTCAATACTTTATGCCTCAGAGAGTATAATTATGTGAATTAAGGAGTATTAGTGACTTATATTGTATGAGTACAAAACGTTCGGCCAGTAGCTACCCGGCAGCTCTGTCCACCTTATAATTATAGTCTGTCCTTGATATTTTATGTCCTGGTGGAATGGCTGAGGTAAGAGTCTCAGAGACAGTGTGAGGCTGTAAAAGAATCCCTATTAGTGACTTGTTTTATATGAGCCCGAAACTGTTAGCCAGCTCCTACCTGGTAGCCCTGTCCACCGCGGATATTATGGCCTTGGTGGAATGACTGAGGTAAGAGCTCCGAGAGAGCGTGCGAGACTGTGAAATGATCAGTATCAGGCAGCTATTTTTAATGAGCGCAAGAAAAGCTGCCTTATCAACCTCGGATATTACAGCGTTGATATTTTATGTCCTGATGTAATACTTGAGGTGAAGGTCAGATCTTAAATGTGGTGTGATTTTTGTGTGAGAGAGAAGAGTAATAAAGGTCTTTTGGCAGAAGTATACTGTAATGATGTCATGATCATTTTCACACGTTTGTATGACACTTTTGACTACTCGCTGTTGCGTAAAGAAACATGATACATATTCTTTTTGCACCAAAAACTAAATATTTTGTATTGTAATTCTTTGCTTTACACATTGGATTTTTTACACTTTGCACTAACTATACACCCCCGTATAGTGGTGTAGATGTTTCACTCTGTCTGTCTGTCTGTCTGTCTCACTGTCTGTCTGTCTGTCTCATTGTCTGTCTGTCGGTCGGTCTGTCTGTCTGTCTGTCTCATTGTCTGTCTGTCGGTCTGTCTGTCTTCCTGTCTGTCTGTCTGTTTGTCTGTCTGTCTCATTGTCTGTCTGTCTGTCTGCCTGTTTTACTGTCTGTCTGTCTGTCTGTCTATCCGTCTGTCTGTCTGTCTCACTGTCTGTATGTCTGTCTGTCTGACTGACTGTCTGTCTCTCTGTCTGTCTGTCTGACTGTCTGTCTCACTGTCTGTCTGTCTGTCTGTCTGTCTGTCTGTCTGTCTGTCTGTCTGTCTGTCTGTCTGTCTGACTGTCTGTCTCTCTGTCTGTCTGCCTGTCTCTCTGTCTGTCTGTCTGACTGTCTGTCTCTCTGTCTGTCTGCCTGTCTCACTGTCTGTCTGTCTGTCGCCTGTTTTACTGTCTGTGTCTGTCTGTCTGTCTGCCTGTCTCAGCAGTCTGTCTGTCTGTCTGCCTGCCTGTCTCTCTGTCTCTCTGTCTGTCTGTCTGTCTGTCTGTCTGTCTCCCTGTCTGTCTGTCTGTCTGTCTGTCTGCCTGTCTCACTGTCTGTCTCTCTGTCTGTCTGCCTGTCTCACTGTCTGTCTCTCTGTCTGTCTGCCTGTCTCACTGTCTGTCTGTCTGGCTGCCTGTCTCACTGTCTGTCTCTCTGTCTGTCTGCCTGTCTCACTGTCTGTCTGTCTGTCTGTCTGCCTCACTGTCTGTCTGTCTGTCTGTCGCCTGTTTTACTGTCTGTGTCTGTCTGTCTGCCTGCCTGCTTGTCTGTCTGTCTGCCAAACTTTGATAAGATTTCTGTGGTTATTTTTTATTCTGTTATTGTCGACGGTTTTTGTTCTTCTTTGTTTTAACCAGAAAGGGATTTCCGCACCTGACACTTAATTCATATGTGTACTCACGGTCCTTGCTCCTTTTAACAGATGGGGTTTTCCACATCTCACCGACAACCAGGGCCTGAACTTTCTCAACCTGGCTGGGGTCTGCCAGGCCCTGTTTTACTTGTCCTACGTCAGTCGATTCCTCTCTGCCTGGTTCATCGTCACGTTTACCGTGGAGCGGTATATCGGAGTATGTCACCCTCTCAAGCGCAAGGATATCTGCGGAAGTCGATCGGCGCAAAAAGTCCTAGGCAGTTTGGTGGTTATCTCCCTCGTCGTCATGATGTTCAAGCCGATTCTGACGAGTTCCCGTGAAGTCCAATCGATGAAATTCAAGGTAATGCCGCTTTATTTTATCGTTGTTTGAAATTAAGGGTAATGTCCCTTAATCTAGTTAGCGGTGTAGTTATTTCCAACCGTGACAGAGGAATAACTATTTTTTGAAGTTCTGGGGTCGGAGGACAAAATAGTGTCGGTCTGGAAATCGAAAAAATTGACTCTCTTTGGGGGGCCGTTTCCGCTGGGTTGTATTGTCCAATCCATACCGATGCTTGTTAGGCAACACATGTTTTTCTGAGTATTTCGTATATGAAAGAATCTTTGTGGCGGTTTGTTATGCTAGTGTCAGCAGGCTAGTTCTGCTTCACGCTCAGTTACCGTTGGTGTATATCAATGAGTCACGATTCGTAGTTGTCATTATTCATGACACAAACTGTGAATCCCATTAGGCCAAAAAAAAAGTCTGTTTACGGTATCCCGACGGACCCTAATTTTTCGCGCGACCCTAGACTTTTTGTGGCATTTGGGGGGGAAAAAAAGAGTCTTTGTTTTTTGGCAAAATAACTTACAAATATGTTTTTTTAGAAAAAAGAAAAAAATACCGACCTACCGACCCTATTTATTTTGCCTATGTTACCGTAAACAGACTTTTTTTTATTTGTGTTGCCTTACTATATTGTGGCACATTGCGCATTGTTTGCAAATACTGTGTTGAGCAGATACCTCCAATTCAATCTCATTTCATACGTTTTACGCTATTTCTGATGGGCTTAATTAAGGAGTATAGGTAATTATACAAGTCGTGTGTTTACTTAAGGATTATGAGTTATTATGCAAGTCGTGTGTTTAAAGGCTGCCATATTCGTAGTGTTCATTAATTAATTCATATTGTTTACATGTGCCAATAATGTTATGAAACTGTACCTAAGGGGTATAATAACGATCGATTGGCTTTCGAACACAGAAAAAATTATTTCAGTAGTGCAAAGTGGTGTTGATAGTGTCGAATGTAAACAGAACAGTCTCAAAGTGAAAGTGGATGTTTTCCGGAAATTGCGCAGGCGGAAATATACGATCTCTCACAGCACATAATATTCGCAAGAATAAGGCCACAGGCTTCAGCTGACAAGCTACAAGTACATCTAATTTTCTAATAGGCCTATGTACTCACGTATCCAGCAAAACTTTGGCGAGTTCAGTATCCCCTTTGTACTTGGTTCTCAATTTGAAGCGATGGGCCTCTGACAAAAACAATCTTTCTTTCAGCGCTACGTGGATTGAAGTGGATTGTAGTGTGAATAAGGAGTTACTTTTCTGTATACGTGTTCTGCCCTATCTTATTTCACTGACTATTCAACCTTCACACTAAAACACTCCAACACAGAATTTTTGGAGGATGCATCAGACTTATTATTTCCTCACTGTTACACGACACTTGAGATTGCCACAAGTTCCCAAATGTCGTATAGTTGTGTTCTTTTATTCTACGTCGCCCGTCTTCGCAGCAGCAGAAAACAACTCGTCAAATTGAGTTCGAGGATTTATTCAGCATTCAATACATACAACTGCACATCTAGCAGAACTCAAAGTAGAAGCTTTTTTAACATTCAAATCGCGCTGGCATATATAGTAAATACTCAATCTCGAGAATATTCCAGACCGAACACGATACAACTACATTATACGAGCCGTGCATGGACTAAACTAGCGACATTCTCTTATGACGTACATCAAAAGGGCCGACGCACTTAATCCGAACGAACGCCACGAACTCACACTAAGAACAGCATGGTAAACAACTTGTTTTGACAGGACTAGAAAGTTCACCTGCATTCTCGTCCAAGCATAAATATTGTGTTTACAAAATATAATATCGGTACTTTCCCACAAAGTAAAAATAAGTCAACTACATGCAACACACAAAACTGAACCAAAGCTCAGCAACGGTAGCGTTTCCTAACATTACCCCCAACACCAGAAGAAATTTACCTAATTTCTTTCAATCATTGAAACGCTACTTGTACACATATTATGTATACATAACAGATTGAAATCCAGGTATGTACATTAGTCTGTTGGAGAATGAACACAGTTTTACTCACATACTCGGCTGAGAAAATCTGCTCCAACATTGTCTGAACCTTTGATCGATTCCACTCGCATATCAAAGTTCTGCAAGTACATCACCCACCTCATGATACGATTATTCACAAACTTCGCAGAGTTCAGGTAGGTGAGGGGTTTGTGATCAGTCTGAAGCACGAATTTCACCCCTTGGAGGTAGAGTTCAAATTTCTTGATTCCCCACACGATGGCTAAACACTCTTTCTCCATGGTCGAGTAGTTCTTCTCGGCTCCTGACAGCTTCTTGCTGGCATAGCTGACCGGAAACGGTTTACCTCCATGCTCTTGCATCAGCATGGCGCCGATCCCTTCGTCCGATGCGTCTGTACGCAAGATGAACTCTTTGGCAGTATCAGGAAGGCGTAGCACCGGGTCTCGTGACATCAGGTCGCGCACGGTCTGGTATGCCTTCTCCTGAGCTGGTCCCCAGAGTATTCGGTTGGGGCATCCTTTTCGGGTCATGTCCGACAAAGGCGCCGTTATGGCGGCGAAGTTTGGAATGAACTCTCTGTAGTACCCAGCCAATCCAAGGAAGGATCGCACCTGCTTCTTGGTTTCAGGACGTGGCGCATTGAGGATCTTGGTGACGTTTTCCAACAAAAGCCCCTTTTGACCTTCCTTCAGTGAATGACCTATGAAGTCAACGTTGTCGGTCCCCAAAATGCACTTGCTGGGTCTCACGGTCAGATTGGCTTTTGTCAGGCGGGAAAACAGTTCCCTCAAAGTCTCCAGATGCTCCGCAAAGGTCTCCGTGTGGACTAGCAGATCATCCCAGTAGTACACAACATTCTTCATTCCTTTGAGCATTTTTCGCATTCCCCTCGTAAGGGTAGCACCACTGTTCACCATGCCAAAAGGCATCCGCAGGCACTCATACGTTCCGTCTGGAGTTGCAAAGGCAGTCTTTGGTATGTCCTCTTCGCGCACAGGAATCTGCCAATATCCTTTGCTGAGATCGATCTTTGAGAAGATCTTACTGCCAGTCAACCTTCGGAACAGATCAGCCGCCGTCGGCATTGGTTCAGGGTCAAACACGGTGATCTTATTCACTTTCCTGAAGTCAATGCATACCCTGTTTGTACCGTCTTTCTTCTTGACAACAACAACGGGAGATGAGTAAGGGGATGATGACTCACGGATGACCCCCATCTTCAACATGTTGTCGATGTCCTTCTTCAAGGATTCCCGAGCCTGAAACGGGATAGGGTATGGTTTTGAGCGAACGGGAACGTTAGATGTGAGGTGGACTTCATGTTCGACCAAGGACGTAGAGCCTGGAACATCAGAGAACCTATGGGTGAAGTCGCCCATAAAATCATGCAGCTCCTTCTGCTGATCTTCTGTCAGGTCAGGTCCTAGCTTGACGTCATCCACTCCCTCTTTCTTGTGGAGGTCTCCCAACTCCAGTAGTTCCTCGCCGTCGAACTCGTCTAGTTCGGCTGGTTCTTCCGCACTTGCTGCGACCTGTACTGCTTCCGGAGGTCTCTCCACATACAGTTTCAGGAGGTTAGCGTGGTAGATCTTGGACTTCTTGCCGACATTCACCTTGTAGTCGTTGATCCCTACCACGGCCTCAACCTCGTATGGGCCTTTCCACTGCATCAGTAGTTTGTTGTGATCAGTGGGGAGCAGTATCAGCACTTTGTTACCTGGTGTAAACTTCCTGTTTACGGCTTTGCGGTCGTAGTAGTGCTTTCCACTATCCTGAGACTTTCTCAAGTTTTCTCTCGCAATCTCGAGAGTCTCCTCCAGTTTCTCTCGCAACTCGAACACGTACTGGTAACTGTTCTTCACTTCAGGTGTGTCCACATCTTTCGTCCACAATTCCTTTAGTATCTGCATCGGGCCTCTCACGGTCCGCCCGTACATCAGCTCGAACGGGGAGAATCCAGTGGACTCTTGTGGCACCTCCCTGTATGCAAACAGCAAGGCATTGATGTAGCGATGCCACTGCCTTGGCTGCTCACTGCATAGTTTCTTCAGCGTGGACTTCAGCGTCGCATTGAATTTTTCTACCAGCCCATTGCACATCGGGTGATAGGGTGTCGTAGTCAAGTGACGAATGCTCAGCAGCCTGTTGACCTCTTCCATGCATTCAGAGACAAACTGTGTCCCCAGGTCTGTGAGGATCTCTTCAGGAACCCCAATTCTGCTGAAAATGTCCACAAGTGCCTCGGCAACAGTCTCTGTGTCAATTTTCTTCAGAGGCACGGCTTCTGGGTACCTGGTTGCATAGTCTACCAGGGTCAGTACCCAACGATGACCCGCTTCACTTGGCGGTTTTATCTCGCCGATGAGGTCAATGGCCACCCTCTTGAAAGGTCGGTCGATCAAAGGCATCTTCTGCAACGGCACTTTCGGGACCCTTCCTCGCGGTATGGTTTTCTGGCAAATATCGCACGATCGGCAGAATCGAGTCACATCTGCATGCAGTCCTGGCCAGTAAAACGCAGCCTGGATTCTGTCCGATGTCTTCTTGACACCCAGGTGACCTCCCATAATAGAGTCGTGGGCCACCTCCATCACCTGGCGCCTAAGTGGTTGAGGCACCAGAACTTGACGTAATGGCTTCCCACCGTTGACTCTCGCGTGCTGGAACACTCTGTACAGGATCTTGGCCTTTACTTCAAATTGCACAGTGCCTTCGCCCTTAGTCATCTCCTTGACAGGACGACTCCTGTACTTTGTTAAGGTCGAATCAGCTTCCTGTAGCTGAATCAGCTGATCCCTGTCCACGACAGCAGTTGCAGAACTGTTGGTGACCCTGAGTGGCGTAGTTGTTTTGTCCTTCTTCGCCTGGGCTCTGGTCGTCACAGCGCTTACAACCTGCGGCTGGTCGCGGCGATGCACAGTTGCTCTGTCATCTCGTAACAGTTCGCTGATATCTTCATTCGCGAATGGCAGTGGGTCTTCCTCCTCAACAGCAGGCTGAGCTGCGCCCATTCTCCATTCGACATCAGGGTCATCAGGACGTCTCGCACCCCCAATGTTCCCAATTAGTAGATCGTACAAGGGCTTCTTCAGGCAGACGGCCTCAACTTCTCCGGTGAAGTATGGAGTATCGATCTGGATTTTTACCACTGGTGCCTTCACGCATTTGCTGTCAGCCATGAGCGTCCACTTGAAGTCACCAGTGAACTTCTCTGTTGGCACCAGATCCTCTTTGACAATGACTCCATTGCAGCCCGAATCTCTGAGAACAGTCACTTCCTGCTTCTCAACAAATCCCTTCGACACGGGCATGTTCGACACTGACACAGCTGCGCTGGCGACGACAGAGATGGACTTGCCATTGGCGAGTAGAAGCTGGCCATCAGAAAGACATTCTTCCACGTCCGATGGTGTATCCACTTGCTCGGCAGCCCTTGGTAGTATGACGCTGCTCGCGCATACTTGTTGGTTCGAGCCACTCGTTTGCCTCTTGTTGTCGTAATATCTCCGTCGATGTTCTTGCGCTTTGTCATTGACATGTCCGTTATTTTTCTTTTGGGGACAGTTGGCGACTCGGTGGCCCTTGGCATTGCAAAGGAAACACGTTATGTTCTGCCCTTCATTGGATGATGGTGCGGACTCAGTTTGTCCCTTGGCAGGTTGGTTTCCCTGGTTCCCGCTCTTCTGGAAAGGTTTTGATGACTTTGACGTCCCCAGGGTCCTTCCATGAGCAATGAGATAACGCTCAGCAGCATCAGTAATGTCCTTCAAACCCCGCAGTTTTTGCTCTTCCAAGCGGGTCGCCAGGTCCTTCGGGCAGGCATTAAGGAACTGCTCCTTCACGATCAAGTCCCGCAGACTCTCGTATGACTGCTCTTCACCTGATAACTCCACCCACTTCTGCAGGTATGACGACAGGCGCTCCACAAACTGGCTCGGTGTCTCTCCAGACAATGGCTGGCATTCGCGGAAGCGTTGACGGTAGCCCCTTTCAGTGAAGTTGTAGCAACGCAACAGAGCTTCCTTCAGTACATCATAGTCTCTGGCGTCATCATTTGAGAGTCTAGTGTAGACCTCAAGTGCTGCCCCAGTCAAATGTGCGCTGAGTTGAATCGCCCAGTCGTCGCGCTGCCATCTAGCACTCTCAGCAAACCTCTCGAATCTTGCAAGGTAGCAGTCGATCTGGTCCTTCCCGTCAGCGAATGCTGGAAGTTTCGGTGCCCTGTGTAGCATTTGCTGCTGGTTATCTCTTTGGCGTGGTGCCTCGTGCTCAGTTTGAACACGCACCATTTCTGTCTGAAGCTCTAAGCGCTTGGTCTCCATTTCTATCTGGAGCTCTAAGCGTTTCAGCTCCATTTGCTTTTCTTCACGCTGCGCTTGTCTTTCTTCACGCTGTGCTTCTCTTTCTTCACGCTCACGCTGCGCTTGTCTTTCTTTATCTTCACGCTGCGCTTGTCTTTCTTCACGCTCACGCTGCGCTTGTCTTTCTTCACGCTGCGCCAGCAGTCGTGTCTGGGACTCGACGAACTCCGTCAACTGCTTGCCTTTTAGTCCCAGTTCAATTCCTTTTCCCCAGAACTCAGCCATTCTGGTCTTTTCCGGTGCGTTCGTCTGTATTCTGTCACAGCCACGAACGTAGACGAATGTAGTCTTCTAAAAGAACACAGTCTCTACTGCACCTCCGATGCTTCTCTCGTCGCTGTTCACCTTCGTAGACGCAGGCTGCCACCCTCCTCGTCTAACGTGACGGCGCACTCTGCTCACGATACGTACACGACGTACCTCAGTCGTATTTCGTAGTATTAATGCACTAGCTCCGCGACGAAGTCCGTCTCGTCCAAACGGCAGCTAACCTCTGTAATCCCGATACACTCCGGCGTCGCTCACCGTACCGAGCTGCGGCGATTACCAAACTCTTCCCACAGTCACACCGAATCCACGGTTCCGTAGTCTCAATACTGATCCCTCAGGATACACCCGATTGATGGCTACCTCCTGTGACTGTCTTGACTGTCTTTGTTGCTGGAAAACCCTTGGCGTTAAACGTAGATCCTTGGCTTGGCCCCCAATTGTTACACGACACTTGAGATTGCCACAAGTTCCCAAATGTCGTATAGTTGTGTTCTTTTATTCTACGTCGCCCGTCTTCGCAGCAGCAGAAAACAACTCGTCAAATTGAGTTCGAGGATTTATTCAGCATTCAATACATACAACTGCACATCTAGCAGAACTCAAAGTAGAAGCTTTTTTAACATTCAAATCGCGCTGGCATATATAGTAAATACTCAATCTCGAGAATATTCCAGACCGAACACGATACAACTACATTATACGAGCCGTGCATGGACTAAACTAGCGACATTCTCTTATGACGTACATCAAAAGGGCCGACGCACTTAATCCGAACGAACGCCACGAACTCACACTAAGAACAGCATGGTAAACAACTTGTTTTGACAGGACTAGAAAGTTCACCTGCATTCTCGTCCAAGCATAAATATTGTGTTTACAAAATATAATATCGGTACTTTCCCACAAAGTAAAAATAAGTCAACTACATGCAACACACAAAACTGAACCAAAGCTCAGCAACGGTAGCGTTTCCTAACACTCACACAAATTCTAACACAATTCTTCACCTAAAGAAAACAACATCAATACCCATCAACTCCTCGTCCACACCGTTCATACAATCTCTTTACAATCCCTCTACACACGTGATTAATGATATAAAGAAATTACTTCAATAATTAATTACTGTACAAGGTAATTAATTACTGCACACGGCTCACTACATGTCATTTACACCTCCTTGTGCCGCTGAATACACGTAGACGATCAATTCCCAGAAACTCTCCTTTTATATGCCAACATGCACCCTTCACGTTTCTCCCCGAGAAACACTTTCGCCATTAACGAAAAGAACCGTCGTCTCTGCGACCGGTAACATCTCTCTCGTTCATTCTACATTCACATTCCGTCCACAGTCAATATCCAAACTATACTTCATCCATGAATCACTTAATCCACTACTGACACTACCATACATAGTATCACTGTCTTAAACATAACATACATGCGTAACAACAATTATGTTCAAGAATTTACCAACAAAAACCATTATACACTCACAACAAGAATTCTCTTAAAACTTCACACTAGACTTTAGTGCACTTTGTATACACTAACATTTACATTCCAGCTATGTATTCAAGCTTCAATACTATACAACATAGTAAATCATTTACCTTAAGAGACCCGTCTCTTAAAAGAGTGTTTGTCCCCGACAAACCTGACAACCGCTATACACACCTTGCTCGGTCGAGCATCTACAACGTTGTGACGTTATTAAACCCAGACCAGCTACATTTCTCATAAACACAACTCATGTCAAACTAGGGTTTTCTCGTGCAACACACGAAACCCGTGATATTGCTTCAAACGTGTCCTAACATATCCCAATTCAATCTTTAGGGAGGTTAAAATCACGACGTGTTTCACATCACACTATCCTACTTACATCTTTGTGACACCAGCGCTGGTGCTGCGTGGTGAGGAGTCCACTTTCTCTTCTCAGCAGCCTGCCAAACGGTTGTGTGACGTGTCTAGTGTGTTGGCGAAGTGTCTTGTGCTTGTCACTTCTCGCTTTCAGCCCTCACCGCTGGCTAGCACCGTCTGTCCTTTTTAGGACAATGCGAAAAGAGAGCAGAATGCGTCAGTCTCTCCTGCCAGTACAATAACCTCTCCACAACAAGCCCTATGTAGTGCCTCCATCGCGGCGACAGGCGTAAACTGGGTACCGCAAGGCCCCAGGCTAGACTACAAGGACTCGGAGGAGGTTGGCCCCTAGACGTGCGGCATGCGGGCCCACCGGTGTGTGGAAATGCCCAGGTGCCCACGAACCAACCTCCAGCTATGGGTCAAATAGCCGGGCAGGATAGGCTCGTCAACCCTGGCAGGCAGCTATCCTAAGAGAAGACCACTCTGAATTCAAAACGAGGGTAGAGGAGGCTCATCATCCATGGAAGGAAACTCGTCTAGGAGAAGGAAAACTCCGAAATGAAACCCACGCAGTCCCTCGAAGACGGAACGGCACTGGCCTTTTTTAGGCGGGGAGCAGACCGGGTGCCTACGCTATCCTCGACAAATGGTTGTGTCATCAACGAATCTTCTCAGCAGATTTAGTGGCCTTGACAGCTTCAGGCGGGTTTACTTCTATCTTTTTTACCATTGTACGCAACCGCATTTTGACTGTCTCCGACGCCATCTTTGGTTTACGAAACGTCACGAAGTGACGTCAACGGTCTAAAAGCAGCCCAAGTCTTGGAGAACTGTTGCTAAACATAGCAATAAAGAATTAATTATTTCTCGTAATTGGTAAGGACTTCAAACCTAAAACTTTGCAGGAAGCTTAATTTATACATTCCCGCAACGATGGAAAAATCCCTGGAAATAATTAAACTAATTAAATAGGACTATATGTCAGCCTTTAATTAAGGATTATGAGTTAGTATGCAAGTCGTGTGTTTCATTAAGGATTGTGAGTTATTATGCAAGTCGTGTGTTTCTCTCGGATGCCAGATAATCGGTACTGCAAACTCTTACTTAATGTTGTTGTAAATGTTGCATGCGATGATATATTTTTTTGTTTACGACGCAGAGTGTGCTTGAGGGAGCTATGTAGGAGTAGGAATGTGTGCGTATTTGCGTGTATGTGTGTGTGTGTGTGTGTGTGTGTGTGTGTGTGTGTGTGTGTGTGTGTGTGTGTGTGTGTATGTGTGTGTGTGTCTGTGTGTGTCTGTGTGTGTGTTTTCGTGTGTGTGTGTGTCCGCGTGTGTGTGTGTGTATGTCTGTATGTGTGTGTGTGTGTGTGTGTGTGTGTGTGTCCGCGTGTGTGTGTGTGTGTGTGTGTGTGTGTGTGTGTGTGTGTGTGTGTCAGTGTCTGTGTTTGTCTATGTACATATATGTGTGTGTCACGTTTCAATATCACAATAAGGTGATTATGAACGGTTAGTTACTTCTAACTAACTAACCACACCACGATCCACTCTCGCAGTCATACAAATAGATAGAATCAACAAAAGTATAAGTTTCAGACGCCTGTTTATGTAATATCACGCCACCTCCCTCGAGACTTCACTCCAAAAGATGTTCTTTTTACGTTCTAGACGTAAAACAAGTGGTCACTGACAAAAATGCCAGTTAAAGTACAGGACATAATAATAACACGCTGATCCCGTGTATAGTTAAGAAAATAAAGCTGTCTGCCTTAAAGTGCTGGTTATATGCAGGTGTCACACACCCCACGTTGTCACCACTCGAGTATAATCATTAATAGCACAGATGACTTGGTGGTAAGGGTGCAAAAAACATGGTGCAACTTAGCTTTTTGCCACTGAGTGGGCGGCCCGTAATTAGTCTGTAGTCTCCACAACTGCTCCGTTTAATTTAGTGCCGGTTAGGGTGGCAACGAAGCAGGGAACAGTGGAGACATCAGGCGCCTCACTCAGTTGCTGAAGGTCCTCCCGTAGTCTACCAGAAAAGTAGATTTGTAGCTGGTAGGACGGCGACAGCGACAGCAAATCACCAATACAGCAGGTTAGCAGGTTACAGCAATGCCGCGGACGACCTGGTTACAGCATCCCAGCGTAGCACGTAAAGATTACGTTGGCAGTAACAGAAGAAGGCTGCAACAAAAAGCATCGGTGCACTAAACATGTCATGCTATCCCTCACACACCACCTTTAAACATGTCACCTTGACATATCTCATCGAGCACGTGGGCCTGCACAAACTGACTTTTACAACAACAAATCAGCTATTTTCCTTCCTTCTCTCCATATCTGCAAAAACCATATACAGATTAGTATTTTAGCGTCACAAAGAGCAAATTATGCGCTAACCTGGAAAGAACAACAGAGAGTATTTCATTCCACAAACACAGACTCGTCAACAGCGTTAAATAATGATTTATTACCTCAACAGCCTTATGTAGGTAGCTCTCTTTTAAGCGAATCCGCTTCCTTTCGAATGACTTCTGTTCGTCACAGAAATACCGTCATCCTCCTCTCTCGCTGAATCCGTATGCGGTGAAAACGCACAGCGGAGAAACCTTGACGCCCCGACTGTCAGCCAGCATGTATACAGGAAGAAGGTGGTCTGTCCTTGTAGTTCCTATCAAGCCCCACTAGCAAGTAGCATGGCACATTGATATAGGGGAGACCGGGGCTAGTCCGCCTACTTTTATACTTTTGGTAGCATATCTGGCGAGTTTGATGAACTAGAAGACTGATTTTTTATTTTACATCAAGACAAATGTGTAGCTGATATCAATGTGTAGACAGTTTTTATGTGCGCATGAACATTTGTTGTACATACTGCTTTAAGTAGACCTACCCTAACGTAGGCGAACTTGCCCCAAGTCGGGGTAAGTCCGCCTACAGGGTGGGGCAAGTCCGCCGCTCTCATCCCATAGTATGTACAAGACTAGTAGTGGGCAAGCTTTATTGGGAAAGCTTTTTTAATTCCCTTCAATATTCAGGTTCAAAAATGCCAATGACAAAATACGAAAGAATGTAACAAAAAATTACCGGACCGGGGCTAGTCCGCCTACTTTTATGCTTTTGGTAGCATAACTGGCGAGGAGACCGGGGCTAGTCCGCCTACTTTTATGCTTTTGGTAGCATAACTGGCGAGTTTGATGAACTAGAAGACTGATTTTTTTATTTTACATCAAGACAAATGTGTAGCTGATATCAATGTGCAGACATTTATGTTCCCATGAACATGTGTTGTACATACTGCTCACGGCGGACATGCCCCATGACAAATAGGCGGACTTGCCCCCGCACGGGCAGGCAACTCTAGTGCCAGATAGCGAGCACAAAATGGGAAGGAAGAAGCAAAACTTTCGTCAGAACTCGACCTTAATTAACACACTTTCACTCGACACCAAGACTAAGTATTTGTTCTCAGAGGTAATGCATCAAAACCTAAGTCAACTCCAATGCATTCATGTTACAAAAAATGAAGAAAAACACTTTTTGTGATCTGTACTCACTATATATGGGCGCGTAACCTTTGAACTTCTGCAGGATATGGCGGGAAGAAGGGACACCACTCTCACATGGTGTGAATGACTAAAAGGTGGCAAACGTAAGAATAAACAGACAAAGACGGATGTGCCCCGGGGGCGGACTAGCCCCGGTCTCCCCTACAGTAAAGTATCTAAACGTGTTGAAGACCATCAAACTTGTAGGATAATTCTGACACCGACTCTTCTCTCTCCGCGCTGCTGAGTTTCGAGTGTGTAGTTAATATGTCTCAAACAGACAACCTGGACAAAATCACGTGACTCACCTTGTCACATTCCAAGTTCAGCTATCCCAGTTTTGCCCCGACAGCAGAAATCACCCACGTGAAATCCGTGCGACACGAAATTCCCGTGTTCGCTATTGCTCGGTCAGCTAAAACCCAGCCGTTGACAGAAAGCACAGGCGCTTTCTATCGCAATTTACCAAGAGAAGGCACCCCACAGAGTGACACTTTCTCGATCCACGTCACTAAATCGTGACAGTGTGTGTCTGTGTGTGTGTCTGCGTGTGTGCGTGTATGTGTGTGTGTGTGCGTGCGTGCGTGTGTTTGTGCGTGTGAAAGCTTGTATGTGTTGGATGTGTGTGTGTGTGTGTGTGTGTGTGTGTGTGTGTGTGTGTGTGTGTGTGTGTGTGTGTGTGTGTGTGTGTGTGTGTGTGTGTGTGTGTGTGTGTGTGTGTGTTTGGGTGTACTTGTGCTGTGTGTACTCGCATATGTTTATGTATGTGTTTGTTTTTGTGTGTGTATGTATGCATGTGTATGTCGTGCGTTTGTGCGTGTGTGTTTATGTGTGTGTGTGTGTGTGTGTGTGTGTGTGTGTGTGTGTGTGTGTGTGTGAACGTGATTGTGTGCGTTTGTGACGGTATGTGTATGTGTGTGTACGCATATGTTTGTGGGCATGTGTGTGTGTGTGTGTGTGTGTGTGTGTGTGTGTGTGTGTGTGTGTGTGTGTGTGTGTGTGTGTTGGCCTACTTCTACGGTCTATTTCTACGTTACACACCCGTGTTCCGCGGACCCAAGAATTCAGCGGAGGTCCGCTGAATTGTGTATGGCTGAATCACGTTCACACAGCCAATCTGGAGACCCCCTCAAAAGGCCCGCCAAAACTGCGATTTGTCCGCAAAAGTCGCAATTTTCAATCTTTGTGTGTTAACCTTCATACAAATCAAGCTTTGGCCTCTCAGCTGTGAAGTGTTGTTTATTGGTTTTCACATCTACTTGTTATCACTAGTTAAATGAACAATCAGGGCGCTCTGCTAATTACAAATCTGCTTTACTTTTTCTTCTAAACCGATTAGTAAACGAGTCCGTCCTTGGAAGTGCCTGTAAACAACACTGTCTGTTTTCGTGTGTGTGTGTGTGTATCCGCGCGTGTGTGTGTGTCTGTCTGTCTGTATGTGTGTATGTATGTGTGTGTGTGTGTGTGTGTGTGTGTGTGTGTGTGTGTGTGTGTGTGTGTGTCTGTTTGTATGTGTGTATGTGTGAGTGTGTTTGTGTGTGTGTGTGTGTCCGTGTTTGTGTGTGTTTGTGTATGTGTGTGCGCGCGTGTGTGTGTCTGTCTGTCTGTATGTGTGTATGTGTGTGTGTGTGTGTGTTTGTGTGTTTGTGTGTGTGTGTGTTCCTCGTGCGACTTGTTCAATAAGCCGATCTTCTCGTCTTCGCATCGTCCGTTAACTTACAGTAAACAACATTAGTGCTATATTTAGTTGCCCTCCAGTGCCATTATATTATCAGTAACCATCGTTACTGCGATATGATCCGTTTTATTGCTTCTTCTATGTCCAACGCCCAGATCAGTAATGACCATCGTTCTTGTTAAGGGTGAATAAAAGAACATCTATGTATAGATCAACGAATTAATTGTTTTACTTGTAACAAGAATCGTTATGACCCGTCTTTTATGCCAATTACCAGAACACACACTATCTTGACCGCCCATATCAGTATTTACCATATTTCCTATTCATGTTGAAAAAAGGACATTTGTTAACAAATCAATAATTTTTCAAACTTTTAACAAGAATCGTGAAGATCTGTCTTTTATGCCAACGACCAGAACACACAACAGGCACATACTAAGGACAAGGCAAGAGATGAAAGCTTTGCCTAGGTCCGAATGTACTTTGGCTATATTGCTGTTCGTTAACAATAGTATTGTTCGTTAGACCTGCGTGTGTTCTTGTACGCGAGCGTCTTGGCGTGCTTGCGTTTATTGAAAGGTCAGGGATTGTGACATATTTTCTTGCCATACAGCTTCAGTTGTAACCATTGGAATTCGAATGGCTGTAATACCCCGGTCACACAGAGACGCCGTTTCTACTCCTTTGTAAAATTGTCGGAGAGCGTGGCCAATCGTGGGCCAAACGTGGGAGGATCTCCATGAGCGTGGTTTGATCGGGTTGGGATCTGCTAGGTCGCGAACCTGCACGCTCTCCCTACGCTTATTTCGAACTGCACAAAACAAGCGTAGCCGGGTCTGGGCGTAGTACAGTCGGGATGTAGATTTGTTTTTATGGCCCCTGTCACACAGCTTTACGTTTATACGACGACCATGCCGATCACTCCGATCTGAAAAAGTTATCAAGCCGGGGCTCGCCGTCAAAATCCAGCACATGGCCAATGAAAAAACCTACATCACGACTTTACTGCACCCAGACCCGGCTACGCTTGTTTTGTTCAGTTCAAAATAAGCGTAGGGAGAGCGTGCAGCTTCGCGACCTAGGAGATCCCACCCCGACCAAACAACGCTCATGGAGATCCTGTCACGTTTGGCCCATGATTGGCCACGCTTTCGGACACTTTTCCGTCGTAGCAGAAGCGGCGTATATATATGTGACTAGGGTATTAGTGCCATGTGCTCGATTTTGACGGCGATATGCCCCGATTTGATAACTTTTTCAGATCGGCGTGATCGGCATGGACGTGGTAATCGCAGCCGGGCCCTTACGTTGTAGTTTTTATGGGGGGGGTTTTACGCCTTAAATATGTGTTTTTTGTAGTAATTTTTCCTCGTCCGCAAGGGAGCTACGCCACAATAGAAACACACTATCGTGTATTGTTTGAATGGAAATATTTGCAAAATATGCAAACAAACGATAGGGTATCAATACCCCGTCCACTCTCTCCCAACCCGTTGTGGGCGTGCTACTGTTTCTGCAGGGACAGCGGTGGTTGTTGAAATTCGCACACCTCTCTTGTCCGTTTGTTGTTGTTGTTTTGGGTTTTCGTTGTGTGTGATTGTGTGTGTTTGTCTGTGTGTGCGTGCGTGCGTGCGTGCGTGCGTACGTGCGTGTGTGTGTGTGTGTCTGTGTGTCTGTCTGTGTCTGTGTGTGTGCCTGTGTGTGTGTGTGTATGTGTGTGTGTGTATGTGTGCGTGTGTGTGTGTGTGTATGTGTGTGCGTGTGTGTATGTGTGTGCGTGTGTGTGTGTGTCTGTGTATGTGTATGTATGTATGCGTGCGTGCGTGTGTGTGTGTCTGTGTCTGTCTGTCTGTCTGTCTGTCTGTCTCTGTCTCTGTCTCTGTCTCTGTCTGTGTGTAATTGTGTGTTTGCGTGCGTGCTATACGAAATCGTCCCTCGTCCTTATCCATGTCATCTCTGTCCTCAACACTCTTATTATCACCCTGATCCTTAAAGTGTTTCTGTTAATACTCCTATTGTTACTATAGGTACATCGCCGCCCGCCGGACCCATTGTGTTCGTCTTCCTATACACACCATACATTGCATAGCTTATGATGACTATGGTCCTTGCCCTCGACATTTTTTCTCCTGTGTAATTCATTCCTTTAACAAAAAAAGTAAAAAAATTGTTGTGTTAACGGAATACTATGGATCTGACCGTTTCGGGTGAGTTTCTGGCGAATTTGACGAATCTGAAGAATCTGAAGAATCTGGGGAATCAACTGTACCCTGATCTAAACGGCACGATTTGCCCGATTTAAACGCACCACAAGTGTTGTGTTTTGTTGGAAATTATATAAGTAGTCGAGAATCGCCACCTGGTGCAGGTGGTAAGATTACCAGCAACCTTTGAACCGGCCGCCTAGTAACAAGCACCACGTTCACAATCAAGGGAAGTAACTCAGTGAAGTAGCTCCTACAAAGAGTGCTCCATCGTTGCCTATTCTTCCACAGTTAGTTAAGCTTTTGAAACTTGTTCAAACTGAATGCAGTCCTCCTGCACAGTGCCATTATTTGTAAGGCAGACGCTTCAGGCGGTCTTGAATTAAGCCTGAAGTGGACTTCGCGAAGTCTTTTAACCCAAAATTCACTTCTAAAGCTCCGTGCAGCCAGATTCGCGAAGTATTCTTTGCATAGTCGACTTCGCCCGGTTAATTTGAGGCTTTACGGTATAACGTTGGAAGCGACCTGAGGGCCTTTTCCTCAGGTGTTTTCCGTCTGTAAAGGCGTTGTTATCGTTGTTTCAGGTATACCGCTGTCTGCCGGACCCCGAACACCCCATGCTGTCGTTCGTCCTGGACAGCGTGTACGGTCTGTCCATCACAATCGTCCCCTTCCTCATCATCTCTGTCCTCAACGCGCTCATCATCCGCCGTCTGCTGCACCGCTACAAGCGCCACAAGCGCATCAACGTTATCACGGAGGAGAGCATCATCCGCATGGAGTTCACCGTCATCCTCCTCGTCGTCTCCTTCGTCTTCATCGTCCTCAACCTCCCGTACTGCTTCGTGTGGTGCAAGCGCTTCTTCTTGTCCAGGAAGGGCATGCATGAGGGCCCAGGCTCCAGCGACGTGGGCGTGGACTTCGACAACTACGAGGGCGTCCTCATGATCACCAGGGTCGTCTTCTACATGAACTACTGCGTCAACTTCTTCCTCTACAGCGTCACGGGAGCGTACTTCCGCAAGGAGCTGAAGATTCTGGTGTTCTACAAGAGCCAGTACGGGGAGTACATGAACTGCTCGCGGAACGGTAATTCCAGTCCCACTACGCCCCAGTCGTGGGTTTGACACAAGCTCCGTCTGTTGCTACGGCGTCCGTATGTGAACCGTCATCGCAATGAGCGAGTGACGTACGTGTGACGTGTGTTTGACGTTGCATACCAAAGCGTCATCGGACCGCACGAGTGACGTATGTTTAACATTGTATGACGAAGTGTCATTAGACTGCACCAGTGACGTATGAATGACGTGGTGTAGCGATGATGACTGATGACGTGATGCATGTTGCGCACCATTGATGTGTGATATTGCTTAATGGTGTGCATTTTTCGTAGCAGCAGATGGAATATTGTGTCATGCTTCGCATTCTTTTGCTTATTTCAAGTGGCATTGACAACGTGCTTATTTTCGCTTTCAGTGTCTCACACTTACCCCTTTTGCCCACCCACCATCCCCCCTCCTTCCCCTTCCTCCCACCTCCTTCATTTCTGTTCTGTGTTATGCGACCTTTGATGTACAAAATCAAACGTATCCTGGTTTGTTTGTTTCGTGAGAGATTCAAGTAAACCGCCTTTTGAAACGTTTCTGTACGACATACACTGAGTGTATCTGCTTCTTGTCTGTGCAGTAAACCGCCCGGCATTACGTTTCTTATACATCACGTCTTATTCTTCTATGTGAGTACTGACTTTTTCTGGTGAATGTGTGTCACACGAAAAGTAATTTGACGGCAAAATAAGAAACATTTGCTGATCTTTGTCAAAATTACAGGAACAACAACTTTGGTTCGGGCGGACATTGCTGCAGCTGCAACGTTGTTGTTGTTCTTGTTGTTATTTATTTTATCTAGTCTTTTTTTTCTTTTTTTTTCTTTTTTTTTGCAATATTGTAATTTTTTTTCTAAGACCAGATTTGTTAAGACAGGAAAAGACCCACACAGAGAACTATTACCGGAAATACTGAACAGGACACAAGACAAGACGTCGGTGACGTCACGAGATGTGTCATTTACCAGATGGGAAACTAAGAACAACCAGTAAAGTTGACTTGTTCAGGGGCGGATCAGTTGCTTTGTAAGGGGGGGTGCACTTTGAATCGAAAGTGAATGTGATGGGCGCGAAGCGCGCGAATTTGCTAGGGGGGTCCGGGGGCATGCCCCCCCGAAAAAATGTTTGGCCCAAAGAAGCAAAATGGTGCCATCTGGTGCCATTTGAACTTATAAATGGTCATAGAATCAGCTTTCCAAATTTTTATTATTATTTTTTTTTTTTGCTGTAGGGGGGGTGCACCTGCACCCTGTGCACCCCCCCCCCCCCCCCCCCTCGTCCTCCCCTATTGTTTGTACTTACCATTTTCCCCGAGGGTTTATTTTTCTTCTTATTATTAGACACACAGTTTGGCCATTAGAGGAAGGAAGCCGTACAGAGAGCTAATAACGTAAATAATACTGAAACAGAAGCCGTATAAGACTTCGATGACGTCAGTAGACGTAACTGTGCCTTTGATGAGGTTGGAAACAATCCTCACAGAGGAAAATTAACTTTTGCGTCTTTGTGTTTTCGAGATGAGAAAAGTCACTAATGTGTATCATTTAAACGATGGGATTGAAGAACTCGTAAAAAGTTGACTTGTCTGTCCTCATGTGTTCGCGACTTTGATGAAGTCACTGGGTATATGTGTCATTTGTAAATACTAATGGGATCGACGGACATGGAAAAATGTGACTTTTGTGCCCCCGTGTGTTCGAGATCAGAGACGTCACTAAATATGTGTTATTTTATGACATTGGATGATGAACATGAACATGAAGAACACGGAAAATAGTGGATGTTTTTGTCCCAATGTCTTCAAGACTTTGATGACGGTACTAGATTGTATAGGATGGGGAGCGACAAAGAACACGAGATCAAGACAAGGTGAACCGTGTGTCCTTGTGTTTCCTTGTCCTTATTTCAAATGTGTGGCGTGCAGATAAATATTTGGCTGAGTCATCGTGACACATTGATGAGTTATTCCTTTGGGCTCAAGATACGTTTCTTCCCGTATGAGCCATCCATTGAACCATCATACCCAGCAAACATTGCACCCTCGGATCGCATGCGTAAAACACTCAGTTCTGACCTGGCCTTAACACGGACAAAGAACACCCTTCCATTTGGACACATACCGAATATCAATCACGTGGCTGTATTAGGTACAGAGTGGGATTTTTTTTTGTTACTGAGCTTATCAAGCAGATTGACTTACGAAAATTACGTCAACAAAATATTCCAAACTCTGTACAGCAAACAGCCAAGTTCTTGATTTTTGGAACGATTTTTTTTGTGTCGAAGGATGCTCTAATTGTGCGTGCAAGCCTGATTAGATCTTACGTGGTTTATACGGGCAAAAGGATTCTTTAAATGTTTTGTTTATTGGCACGTTCGCCTTAGTGTCTGATGCGTTGATAATTATGGTTGTTTTGTCACGTCTTGGTGTGAATGGCCCGGTTGACGTTTGTTGACAGGGGCGCGCAACTTTTCGAAAAGACCACCATGGTAGCTTATTTGTTTTTGTTTTCTTATGCGTTTAGACGGTGCGCCTTGAGTCGCCTTGTGGTGAGATATGTGCGCGTTATAAATTATCGCATTATTATTATTATTATTATTACACACTTTTCCTGTTGTTATGTTTGGTATCACAGCCCTTATTGACAATGTGATATTGCTGAATGGTTTCGCTGAGAATTTAAACAGCACTGTATACTATTCATGTGTGCTGCTTTTCTACAACAACAATTACAAAAACAACAACCGTGTTAAATTAAATTGTTCACATCAAAGATTGGCACTGTGAAATAGATGAATGGTTTAACTTGTGGTTTTAACAGAATATTTCATTATGATTTTGTACAATTTTCAACAAGTCGCGTAAGGCGAAAATACAACATTTAGTCAAGTAGCTGTCGAACTCACAGAATGAAACTGAACGCAATGCCATTTTTCAGCAAGACCGTATACTCGTAGCATCGTCAGTCCACCGCTCATGGCAAAGGCAGTGAAATTGACAAGAAGAGCGGGGTAGTAGTTGCGCTGAGAAGGATAGCACGCTTTTCTGTACCTCTCTTTGTTTTAACTTTCTGAGGGTGTTTTTAATCCAAACATATCATATCTATATGTTTTGGGAATCATGAACCAACAAGGAATAAGATGAAAGTGTTTTTTAATTGATTTCGACAATTTAATTTTGATAATAATTTTTATATATTTAATTTTCAGAGCTTGTTTTTAATCCAAATATAAAATATTTATATGTTTTTGGAATGAGAAAATGATGGAGAATAAGATGAACGTAAATTTGGATCGTTTTATAAATGTTTATTTTTTTTTACAATTTTCAGATTTTTAATGACCAAAGTCATTAATTAATTTTTAAGCCACCAAGCTGAAATGCAATACCGAAGTCCGGGCTTTGTCGAAGTCGGAAGATTACTTGACCAAAATTTCAACCAATTTGGTTGAAAAATGAGGGCGTGACAGTGCCGCCTCAACTTTCACGAAAAGCCGGATATGACGTCATCAAAGACATTTATCAAAAAAATGAAAAAAACGTTCCGGGATTTCATACCCAGGAACTCTCATGTCAAATTTCATAAAGATCGGTCCAGTAGTAATCGCTCTACACACACACACACACACACGCACATACACCACGACCCTCGTCTCGATTCCCCCCTCTACGTTAAAACATTTAGTCAAAACTTGACTAAATGTAATTAAAAAAGGAACATAATAGAATAACGATAGGTGTGCCTGTTATTAGCAGCAACATGCTCAATCCGATTTCATGTGTCCATTTGACCTCTTGATACACAACTCACACTAGGTCCGGCCAATACTTTCTGTGTAGCCTTGCCGTCGGAAACAAACTATTTTGTGTTGGCGTAAGAGCATGCCTCTGCACGGACACATCCCAAAATTGAACAACATTGCTGCTTCCTACAAAGAGGTGTGCGTTTCAAATGCGTTTTCTTCTGAATAAATGTTGCTAATCGACATCTTCCTCAGTTTGTTTGTTTGTTTGCTTAACGCCCAGCCGACCACGAAGGGCCATATTAGGGCGGTGCTGCTTTGACATATAACGTGCGCCACTCACAAGACAGAAGTCGCAGCACAGGCTTCATGTCTCACCCAGTCACATTATTCTGACAATGGACCAACCAGTCCTAGCGCTAACCCCATAATGCCAGACGCCAGGCGGAGCAGCCACTAGATTGCCAATTGTAAAGTCTTAGGTATGACCCGGCCGGGGTTCGAACCCACGACCTCCCGATCACGGGGCGGACGCCTTACCACCAGGCCAACCGTGCCGGTTCCTCTTCCTCAGTTAAGAAGATTATTCACACACACACACACACACACACACACACACACAAATCTGCACAGAAAGCAGCCAGAATAAGGGTGTTTGATATTTGTTCAAGGGGAAATTAAGGTCTTGACGGGTCTAGACTGTATTTAGTCCAGATGATCTTTGTATAAGGCAGAATTGGATTTCACCTTAATTCACGGAAAATGCCACAGCATTAAGATATATAAGCAGAATTTGTCTCCACCATAATTCTTGAGAGAAAACATCGTGATTAAGGTGTCTTTGTAGAAGGCAGAATTTGTTTCCACCATCATTCTTAGGGAAAAGCCACAGCATTGCGATACAAGGAAGAATTTGTCTCCGCCATAATTCACGAAAAAGCCATCGCGTTAAGAAATGATTGGCAGCATTTTTTTCTACAATAATTCACGGATAAAGCTATAGCATTAAGGTATAAGGCAGAATTTGTTTTCACCGTAATTCACGAACAGAATGAGCCACATCATTAAGATATAAGGCAGACTTTGTTTCAACCATAATTCATGGAAAAACAGCCATAACATTAAGGTATAAGGCAGAATGTGTTTCCTCAATAAATCACGGAAAAAGCCAAAGACAGAGTGTACTGAAAGAGTCGCCACTTCTGTACCCTGTAGAAATGTACTGACTTCAGTACTTAGACGCTGTGAATAAGGACATCATCACTCCACCAATTGAACGTAGTCAGCCTAGTGACTGAGACAGCGAAAGCTTTGACCCTGTTTGAACTTGGCTGAGATTTGTTTTAAAGAATAGAAAATGGTCTGCAGCTCCCCTTGCCTAGGGGGCTGCCGTCCATGGTTTGGCATTTCGTTGTTGTAATAGTGGGAACAGCAAGTATATTCATTCAAACCACGATTAAAAACGACGCGTTGCGACGTTAAATCAACAGCATTTGAAAAGGGGAGCGGTTCTATTCCTATTTCTTCGATATACAGTGGCTCCAGCCAATTACAGAACTTCTGCTCCACTGGGCTATGGTATAAACTACAACACCCGTTCGGGAAACGATGATACGGCTTTGCGAGTGGTTTGTGTGTACGAGGCATTCGACAGTCAGTATTGACATGTGCTGCAACTGTAAAAGGAAGACAGGCGTAAAGCTAGCTGAATGAAAAGTGCAAGCACGATACAACAAAAAAATAGATGGAATGTTAATGAATTGTGACCCTCCACCACGAAATGAGTCGCATGTCACCTCGCGCGGTTCTGCGCTAGGCTTGATATAAGTCCGGGAGTGCCTGGTAACAGTGTGTGGGTCACCTTAGTCACAGGCTTATAACTCAAACAGTTTTCGCTCTTTTCTAAAACGGTTTTCACCACTGAATAGAGCATAAAATTCTCGTTATGAAAATGTAAAAATATGAAAATCATGCAAAGGTGACATGCGACTCATTCCGTGGTGGAGGGTCACAATTATAAACGGACCCAGATAAATGAAAAGACAAAAATGCTCAGCTGACCTAGATCAAGAATTGCTTTTAAAAATGAAGAAGATTTGACATCGTAATAGTTTTGTCGTTCACCAGTTAAGCCTGCCCCTCCGAAATTAATTTGAGGCTTAGCGCCTTCCCCCGCCCCCTCCCCCCCCCCCCTTAAAAACAAAGCTGCAGTTCCCCTGCTCTATTGACAACAGTGATCACTCGTTCTATACGTCATATGGGCTCATGTCTCTTTATACTCTGTACAGCATATACATTATAGTGGTGTTGCCGTGTCACCCGATAGCAAGTGACAGAAACGATGAAATATCAGTCTGATCATAATAATGCTGCTTTTTTTGTACGCACGCTGGCTTTTCGAAACTGATATATTTAACCGAAGACGATTATGGATCGTAAAAAACGCCTTAACCTGTGATGGATTGAAAGACTGTGAAAGCAGAATAATATAGTGTACCATTACTGAAATTGGTCTGCTATGGCTGATGTTTCCTGAAGTACTATTTCACTCTCTACTGCCAACGTTGCTCCGTGCCCCTCCCCCAAACCCCCTGCACCAGAGAGAGAGAGAGAGAGAGAGAGAGAGAGAGAGAGAGAGAGAGAGAGAGAGAGAGAGAGAGAGAGTACGCGAACACAATTGCGCTCATTTAATTAAATAATCAAGACATGCTGACGCAGACCGAGAAATTCAGATTCAGATTCAAAACGCCATTACATTATTGTTTAGAGGAGGAGAGAGAGAGAGGAGGAGGAGGAGAGAACGAGAAGGGTGAGAGATAGAGAACAAGAGAAAGTGAGACAGAGCGAGACAGAGAGAGGGAAAGAGCGAGACATTTTACTTTCACATGTTTTCATGATTTTGCAATAATTTCGTAAACAAGCTCCTTATCCACATGGGAGCTTCTATTTGAAGTGTGATACATCTCTTTGACATTTGTGACCCTCCACCACGGAATGAGTCGCATGTCACCTTTGCATGATTTTCATATTTTTACATTTTCCCAAAGAGTTGTTTATGCTCTATCCAGTGGTGAAAACCGTTTTAGAAACGAGCGAAAACTGTTTGAGTTATAAGCCTGTGACTAAGGTGACCCTCACACTGTTACAAACCACTCCCCGAACTTATATTAAGCCAAGCGCAGAACCGCGCGAGGTGACATGCGACTCATTTCGTGGTGGAGGGTCACATTTTGACTGATTGTCCACTTTAAGATGCTTTAAATTATTCGAGATTCAAGTTAAAAAAAAACACGTCGCAATCGGCAACATGTTTTTTGGAGTAGCATCATTATTCCTTGCATTGTTAGCTTAGTTTCGAAAGGCCGCATTTGAGTGTTCAAACTGAATGTACTACCGGTACTTTCAGTTTTCGTTCGCGTGGGTGATCGTAGCCTTCGGATTGTTTATAATTTGATGTGTTGGGTTGGGTTCGGGGAGGTGACAATGAGAATGGCAGGGTTGAAGAATGGAGAGTAGGTTTCTATTCGCATTCATTCGATTCTAAACCCGTTTTGACAGCAGCTATATACGTACACCTTGTATGTACCTGTGGCTTCAAGTATACATTTTGCCGGTAACAAAAAATATCAAGACCAATTTAAGCTATACATGCAAAACTGAAGTGACAAACATTCAAAACCATGTATTTTCATTTGGGTGATTGCTAATAACTTAGCCGCGTAATCGCGTAACGAGTTTCGCGCAATCTTGGAATGAGTAAATTGCGTGTTGATGGTAAAAAATCGAAAATGTGTGTGTGTATGTGTGTGTGTGTGTGTGTGTGTGTGTGTGTGTGTGTGTGTGTGTGTGTGTGTGTGTGTGTGTGTGTGTGTGTGTGTGTGTGTGTGCGTGTGTTCTGTGTGTGTGTGTGTGTTCTGTGTCGTATAGGTGTGCTATAACTATCTGAGTTGATGAATCATCTCTATTTCTCTTTCTCTCTCTATCTCTCTCACACAATCACACACTCACACACACAAACACACACACACACACACACACACACACATACACACAAACACACACACACACCCACACAAACACACACACACACAAACACACACACACACACACAAACACACACACACACACACACACATACACACACACACACACACACGCACACAAACACAAACACACACACACACACAAACACACACACAAACACACACACAAACTCACACACAAACACACACACACACACATACACACATACATTTTTGATACCATACCATCCCCCCTCCCCCCTCCCCCCCCCCCCCCCCCTCACAATACCTACAAAGAAGAGGGAGAAGAGGAATGGATTTCGCTGCAGGGAAAGAGAGAGAGAGAGATATTGGTTAACTTTATTATATAGAAGCTGAAAGGCTGCAGGCAGATGCCAAGTCATTTATCCCGTACCAGCTTCAACTACGACGTAAAATGGAACAAAAAATGCAGTATAATTACAGAGCAATTACGATATAAAAAAGAAAAAAAAGAAAAAAAAACGAACACTAATTTTAGAAGAGAAAAAAAAGAAAACATGAATAATATGAAACAAGTCGCGTAAGGCGAAAATACAACATTTAGTCAAGTAGGTGTCGAACTCAGAATGAAACTGAACGCAATGCAACGCAGCAAGACCGTATACTCGTAGCATCGTCAGTCCACCGCTCATGGCAAAGGCAGTGAAATTGACAAGAAGAGCGGGGTAGTAGTTGCGCTGAGAAGGATAGCACGCTTTTCTGTACCTCTCTTCGTTTTAACTTTCTGAGCGTGTTTTCAATCCAAACATATCATATCTATATGTTTTTGGAATCAGGAACCGACAAGGAATAGGATGAAAGTGTTTTTAAATTGATTTCGAAAATTTAATTTTGATAATAATTTTTATATATTTAATTTTCAGATCTTGTTTTTAATCCAAATATAACATATTTATATGTTTTTGGAATCAGAAAATGATGGAGAATAAGATGAACGTAAATTTGGATCGTTTTATAAAACAAATAATTTTTTTACAATTTTCAGATTTCTAATGACCCAAGTCATTAATTAATTTTTAAGCCACCAAGCTGAAATGCAATACCGATGTCCGGGCTTCGTCGGAGATTACTTGACCAAAATTTCAACCAATTTGGTTGAAAAATGAGAGCGTGACAGTGCCGCCTCAACTTTCACGAAAAGCCGGATATGACGTCATCAAAGACATTTATCAAAAAAATGGAAAAAAACGTCTGAGGATATCATACCCAGGAACTCTCACGTCAAATTTCATAAAGATCGGTCCTGTAGTTTAGTCTGAATCGCTCTACACACACAGACAGACAGACAGACAGACAGACAGACACACACACATACACTACGACCCTCGTCTCGATTCCCCCCTCTATGTTAAAACATTTAGTCAAAACTTGACTAAATGTAAAAAGAAGGTACTTTACCCCAAAAAATGTGACCCTCCACCACGAAATGAGTCGCATGTCACCTTTGCTTGATTTTCATATGTTTACATTTTTCTAAAGAGTTTTGTTATGCTCTATCCAATGGTGAAAACCGTTTTAGAAAAGAGCGAAAACTGTTTGAGTTATAAGCCTGTGACTAAGGTGACCCTCACACTGTTACCAGGCACTCCCCGGACTTATATTAAGCCTAGCGCAGAACCGCGCGAGGTGACATGCGACTCATTTCGTGGTGGAGGGTCACAAATGTTAGTGCGCGAATGTCAGATATCTCGCTTAAAACCTCATCATGCATGTGCGACCACTTGCAATCAGTTTTCTTGTCAGCAGCCGTCCAAGTTTTTTGGGTCAGGAGTGGCGTTGCCTAATGGATCATAAATAAAGACCGGGACAAAATGACAAGTGGAGATAAGGTGGGGGGGGGGGGGGGGGGTTGGAGGAGGGAAGATCTGAAAGTGTAACTCCGGAGCAACAAAAGTATTGTTTTTTTGTCTCGCAACAGAACTCTCAGAGGCATGTGGTGCGGGGCTTTGGATGATGTGTAAACCTCGTGAGAATCTAGGCTTTTATGTGGAATAAAAACTACCTTCAACATGGACACATACTAAAATTCAATGGCCTGCAGGCCAATTTTTTTTCTCGCAAAGTGGATTTGGGTGTTGTGGATTAAACGTTGTTCTTAGTCAGCAGATACACAAACTGTTCATCCTGTACCCTCGCTCTATTGCGTTTAAAGGCACGGTCCTTCCTGTAAACACAGTTCAGCTCACTATTCAATATATCGCCAGGCTTGTATGTTAGATGAGGCCTACCTGTCACTTGGACATATACCAGAAAGCAACATTCTGACTGATTCATGTGCAGAGTGAGAAGGTTTTTTATTATTATTTTATTTCACAAATTGCCATTATTTTCGGTTTAGACATGAATTCATGCTCAAAATTGAATGCCCACTATTTATTTATGCAGCTTGTTATCACGCGCATATTTCTACATACGGATTCAAGGGCGCAGGGATTTATTTATGCCGTGTGAGATGGAATTGTTTACACAATACATCACGCATTCACATCGGCCAGCAGATCGCAGCCATTTCGGCGCATATCCTACTTTTCACGGCCTATTATTCCAAGTCACACGGGTATTTTGGTGGACATTTGTATCTATGCCTATACAATTTTGCCAGGAAAGACCCTTTTGTCAATCGTGGGATCTTTAATGTGCACACCCCAATGTAGTGTACACGAAGGGACCTCGGTTTTTCGTCTCATCCGAAAGACTAGCACTTGAACCCACCACCTAGGTTAGGAAAGGGGGGAGAAAATTGCTAACGCCCTGACCCAGGGTCGAACTCGCAACCTCTCGCTTCCGAGCGCAAGTGCGTTACCACTCGGCCACCCAGTCGTTACCACTCGGCCACCCAGTCGTTACCACTCGGCCACCCAGTCGTTACCACTCGACCACCCAGTCGTTACCACTCGGCCACCCAGTCGTTACCACTCGACCACCCAGTCGTTACCACTCGACCACCCAGTCGTTACCACTCGGCCACCCAGTCGTTACCACTCGGCCACCCAGTCGTGACCACTCGGCCAGCCAGTCGTTACCACTCGACCACCCAGTCGTTACCACTCGGCCACCCAGTCGTTACCACTCGGCCACCCAGTCGTTAACACTCGGCCACCCAGTCGTTATCACTCGGCCACCCAGTCGTTACCACTCGACCACCCAGTCGTTACCACTCGGCCACCCAGTCGTTACCACTCGGCCACCCAGTCGTGACCACTCGGCCACCCAGTCATTACCACTCGGCCACCCAGTCGCTACCACTCGGCCACCCAGTCGTTACCACTCGACCACCCAGTCGTTACCACTCGGCCACCCAGTCGTTACCACTCGGCCACCCAGTCGTTACCACTCGGCCACCCAGTCGTGACGACTCGGCCACCCAGTCATTACCACTCGGCCACCCAGTCGCTACCACTCGGCCACCCAGTCGTTACCACTCGGCCACCCAGTCGTTACCACTCGGCCACCCAGTCGTTACCACTCGGCCACCCAGTCGTGACCACTCGGCCACCCAGTCGTTACCACTTGACCACCCAGTCGTTACCACTCGGCCACCCAGTCGTTACCACTCGGCCACCCAGTCGTGACCACTCGGCCACCCAGTCGTTACCACTTGACCACCCAGTCGTTACCACTCGGCCACCCAGTCATTACCACTCGGCCACCCAGTCGTGACCACTCGGCCACCCAGTCGTTACCACTTGACCACCCAGTCGTTACCACTCGGCCACCCAGTCGTTACCACTCGGCCACCCAGTCGTTACCACTCGGCCACCCAGTCGTTACCACTCGGCCACCCAGTCGTTACCACTCGGCCACCCAGTCGTGACCACTCGGCCACCCAGTCGTTACCACTCGGCCACCCAGTCGTGACCACTCGGCCACCCAGTCCTTGCACAGAAGGCAGCCAGACCGTTGATTGTTGCTATGTGTGTAAGTGAAGGGATGGCTTTATCTACTGTGAAATGCATGGGCATGTCTGAGATGGTCAGTCGAATCGTTTTCACGGGACGAAGCGTGCCTTTAAAAACCTGCACAGATTGTTAATGGTTGACACTGAACGTTCACACGCAAAGAAGTGCTTGTTTAAAGTCCCCAAACTTAAAATTCACAAACTTTAAAGATTTTTCTTCTGCGCATGCGTTGAAGCAGAAAATGCACTTCAGAGCTGTATTATGTTTTGTTTTGTTTTGTTTTGTTTTTTAAAGCCATTCGGTTTCGTGACACATTTTCTGTTTCAATTGTAGCCTGATCTTTACTTGACGTATTTTTTTTTTTTTGTCATTTAAAGCCAAGACTCTGTCGCGTGAGCGCCGTTTTCTAGAGTAGATTTTAATTAATCAGAAATCAGGATGCTGGTGCGTTATTGCCAAGGCGTTTTCTGAGTGGCGGAATCATAAGGGTGAGAGTTTTGTGTTGTGTAGGTGTTTTTGTTTGTATCTTTCTATTTCTTTCTTCCTATCTGTTTTTCTTCTTTCTTTCTTTCTTTCTTTCTTTCTTTTTTATATTTAGTCAAGTTTTGAAAAAAAATTTTAACATAGAGGGGGAATCGAGACGAGGGTCGTGGTGTATGTGTGTCTGTGTGTGTGTGTGTGTGTGTTAGTGTGTCTGTGTGTGTGTGTGTGTGTGTGTGTGTGTGTGTGTGTGTAGAGCGATTCAGAGTAAACTACTGGACCGATCTTTATGAAATTTGACAGGAGAGTTTCTAGGTATGATATCCCCAGATGTTTTTTTTCATTTTTTCGATAAATGTCTTTTTTGACGTCATATCCGGCATTTGTAAAAGTTGAGGAGGCACTGTCACACCCTCATTTTTCAATAAAACTAATTGAAATTTTTGCCAAGCAATCTTCGACAAAGGCCGGACTTTGGTATTGCATTTCAGATTGGAGGCTTAAAAATCAATTGACGACTTTGGTCATTAAAAATCTGAAAATTGTAATTAAAATTATTTTTTTATAAAACGATCCAAAATTACGTTTATCGTATTTTTCATCATTTTCTGATTCCAAAAACATATAAATATGTTATATTCGGATTAAAAACAAGCTCTGAAAATTAAAAATATAAACATTATGATTAAAATCAAATTTCCGAAATCGATTTAAAAACAATTTTATCTTATTCCTTGTCCGTTCCTGATTCCAAAAACATATAGATATGATATGTTTGCATTAAAAACACGTTCAGAGAGTTAAAAAGAATAGAGATATGTAGAAAAGCGTGCTATCCTCCTCAGCGCAACCGCTACCACGCTTTTCTGGATTGTTAATGTCACTGCCTTTCTTCGTGGTTGAAAACGACGTTAAACACCAAATAAAGAAAGAAAGAAAGAAAGAAAGAAAGCCACGAGCACTGGACAGACGATGCTACGAGTGTACGGTCTCAGTGCGGAAAAAATGCAATGCGTTCAGTTTCATTCTGTGAGTTCGACTGAGCTTGACTAAATGTTGTATTTTCGCCTTACGCGACTTGTTTAACTCGTGATTCTGCTGTAACAAATCTTCTGCTTACATTCTTAGACAAAATACTATTCTGATTTGTGCACAGGCACGTTTATGAACAGAATCGCTTGCGCTGTCTTGGCTGATTTGCTATTGAGGTCTAACGAATGACGTTACACAACGTGCGCGGTCGTCCTTGGCGGTCAAGAAAGCCGCGGGCGCCGCCGTGATCATTGCGCAGACGACACTTCTAGACCGCCAATATTTTTTGTGCGCATCACGTGCTCCACATAAATCGGCCGGAAACGAAGCAATCGGGAAACCTGGATATTCGAAGGCGGCGGAATTTTACCACACGGCGTTGTCTTGTGATTTTGCGCATGATACCCTTAAACATGTCAAAATATGAATACGATTGGCCTGTTCTGCACTTAACACTTTAAACATGTAAAATAAAGTGTGTCCAAAGCTTGGTGGACAAGAAATGACATGTTCTTCGAGTGTATAGAAAATAATTCTTGTCCAACCGGTCCATTTAAGCATTTTGATGTAGTGCGCGTGCGTACATGCGTGCGCGCGTGCGCGTGCGCATGCGTGTATGCGGGCGTGCGTCCATAATTTATCTGTATCTGCTTCTGTGGCGGTGTCAAGGAACGTTGAAAAAATAATAATGGCATTGACGGATAATTTCTTTGTTTTCTTTTCTTGTATGTGTGTGTCTGTATCTGTATCTGTGCATGGTGGAAATATTCATTAATATTGAAGAAAAAATGGCACAAGTGTATAATTTATGCTGTGAAATCTCTCTTTCTCGAATTTGTTTGCCCAGTATTTTTCTTCTTTGCTTTTTCTTGGGAAATACACATGGTATGCTAACTTTTGGACATATTACTGTGATAATTCTGCCTATTGTTTTAGACAAAATGATTATGTTATGTAATCATTCACTTTGTTATAATGGGTTTGTGTGTTTGTTTGTTGTTGTTTTTCGTTCTTACTTTGATACTTTCACATTCGCCACTCTCAGTCAGTACAGTCATTCAAGCGAGCACTCAAAACTCACCTCTTCCTGAAACACAACTCCTAAAGTCGCAACATTTTGCCATCCTGTTCTGTAACGGTTCCATCTCTATTCAGCTTGTTATTTTGTCTTTTGTTTTTTAAATTATTATAAATATAATTTTTCACTGCAGTAGTCCTTTAACTTTAACCCTTAGCTGTAGGCTAGATATGCACAAGTCATGTCGGTGCCACATAATGCTGACACACATGTTCCTGTGCATAGTTTATGGATAACGTGTAGTTGGGAAGTTAAGAGTAGAAATAATTAGTATTTAGTGTAGGAGGAGGGTTGGGGGTGGGTAGGGAGGGGGTGGGTATGGTTTACTTTGAGCAGGTCGGTTTCAGTTTTAATAAACAATTTTAGAGAATTGTGTATCTTATATTTGAGTCTTTCGTGTTTTAGACATTGATGCATTTAATAGTTTTAACGAGTTGCCTTTTGTTTTATCATTCTGGTGTTTATCTAGATGTGCTGTGTATCTTATAAGAAGTTCTTAAAAGTTCGAAGTTATTTTAGCATATAGGTTTTTTTATGGTCTTAACAGTTAAACATGTATTACGTTATCATTAAGATTCATGCTTTGTTAGCACTAAGCAGTTGTTTTAATCAGTCTGGTTTTCTCTTGTTTTCATCTTATGAACATTCTAAATGTTAGACTAACTTATTGTCTTGTACAGAATAACAACTGTGTGAATGGTGCTATACTGAATGAAAGAGTGTGACATGAAGTTCTTGTACATCATTGTAAAGAGTGTGAATGACGTTTTAGTTTAGATGTCAAGCGCTTAGAGCAAGCCTTTTTAACGAAAGTTTTTGATTTAGCGCTATATAAATGTTCTTATTATTATTATTATTATTATTATTATTATTATTATTATATTGTCTTTTTTTGTGCTGAGTAGATTCTTGCAACTAAACGCCGGTGATGTGTTTGTGTGTGCTCTGTTGTTTTGTAACAGTTGATTGCCTATGATAGTTTGTGAATTGTTTCTCTTTTTTTGTGCTTTTGTTTCGGTTCAGTATCATGTTTCTGTGTTTTTGACATACATTGTACGGGAAACCGTGATTTGTTTCTTAACAGCTGATTGTCAAGTGTCCTTTACACCCCCACCCCCAACCCCCCTCCTCCCTTGATCATCCCATCCTCCGTGTTACTTATTTGTGACCCTCCACCACGGACTGAGTCGCATCTCACCTTTGCATGATTTTCATATTTTGTACATTTTCCTAAAGAGTTTGTTATGCTCTATCCAGTGATGAAAACCGTTTTAGAAAAGAGGGAAAACTGTTTGAGTTATAAGCCTGTGACTAAGGTGACCCTCACACTGTTACCAGACACTCCCCGGACTTATATAAGCCTAGCGCAGAACAGCGCGATGTGACATGTGACCCATTTCGTGGTGGAGGGTCACATTTGTTCGGACTAAGTGTCGTGTTTCTGTATTTTCTACTTTTCTACACTGTTGACAAGAAAACGCAAAACAAGAGCTCTCAATATGGCATCTATAAGACAATGTGTGCTCTGATTCAACGTGGCTGGTAGGAATTTAAAAAAACAATAAAGATATGCTGGTGGAAATATATTCCAACTACATACCTTTCTTGTTATATTTAGTCAAGTTTTGACTAAATATTTTAACATCGAGGGGGAATCGAAACGAGGGTCGTGGTGTATGTGCGTGCGTGCGTGCGTGTGTGTGTGTGTGTGTGTGTGTGTCTGTGTGTGTGTGTAGAGCGATTCAGACTAAACTACTGGACCGATCTTTATGAAATTTGACATGAGAGTTCCTGGGTATGAAATCCCCGAATGTTTTTTTCATTGTTTTGATAAATGTCTTTGATGACGTCATATCCGGCTTTTCGTGAAAGTTGAGGCGGCACTGTCACGCCCTCATTTTTCAACCAAATTGGTTGAAATTTTGGTCAAGTAATCTTCGACAAAGCCCGGACTTCGGTATTGCATTTCAGCTTGGTGGCTTAAAAATTAATTGATGACTTTGGTCATTAAAAATCTGAAAATTGTAAAAAAAAAAAATAAAAAAAAAATTATAAAACGATCCCAATTTACGTTCATCTTATTCTCCATCATTTTCTGATTCCAAAAACATATAAATATGTTATATTTGGATTAAAAACAAGCTCTGAAAATTAAATATATAAAAATTATTATCAAAATTAAATTGTCGAAATCAATTTAAAAACACTTTCATCTTATTCCTTGTCGGTTCCTGATTCCAAAAACATATAGATATGATATGTTTGGATTAAAAACACGCTCAGAAAGTTAAAACAAAGAGAGGTACAGAAAAGCGTGCTATCCTTCTTAGCGCAACTACTACCCCGCTCTTCTTGTCAATTTCACTGCCTTTGCCATGAGCGGTGGACTGACGATGCTACGAGTATACGGTCTTGTTGAAAAATGGCATTGCGTTCAGTTTCATTCTGTGAGTTCGACAGCTACTTGACTAAATATTGTATTTTCGCCTTACGCGACTTGTTTTTTTTTTAATTCTGAATTTTCGAACGTTGGCAGTTTTTTTTATTTTTTTTTATTTCGTCGCTGATAAGTTATACGCTGTGATCAAGCTACGCGGCATATAGAGTCAGAATACAGTTTGGGATTAATCGGAGATAGCAATGCTCTGAATTTGCGAGCTGTTTTTGTTTGTTTGTTTGTTTTTTGACGAAATTAACGTTTGCACTCATTCGTCAGTGCAAGAGACTGCATATGTCAAGAACGCTTTTTGAGAGAGAGAGAGAGAGAGAGAGAGAGAGAGAGAGAGAGAGAGAGAGAGAGAGAGAGAGAGAGAGAGAGAGAGAGAGAGAGAGTTGAGACACACACACACACACACACACACACACACTCACACACATACACACACACTAACATCCAAACGACGCTTTTTAGTAAAAAGTCCAATTATGGACAATATTTTGTTTGTTTTTATATTTAGTCAAGTTTTGACTAAATATTTTAACATCGAGGGGGAATCGAGACGAGGGTCGTGGTGTATGTGCGTGCGTGCGTGTGTGTGTGTGTCTGTGTCTGTGTGTGTGTGTAGAGCGATTCAGACTAAACTACTGGACCGATCTTTATGAAGTTTGACATGAGAGTTCCTGGGTAGGAAATCCCCAGACGTTTTTTTCATTTTTTTGATAAATGTCTTTTATGACGTCATATCCGGCTTTTCGTGAAAGTTGAGGCGGCACTGTCACGCTGTCATTTTTCAACCAATTTGGTTGAAATTTTGGTCAAGTAATGTTCGACAAAGCCCGGACTTCGGTATTGCATTTCAGCTTGGTGGTTTAAAAAATAATTAATGACTTTGGTCATTAAAAATCTGAAAATTGTAAAAAAAATAAAAATTTATAAAACGATCCACATTTACGTTCATCTTATTCTCCATCATTTTCTGATTCCAAAAACATATAAATATGTTATATTTGGATTAAAAACAAGCTCTGAAAATTAAATATATAAACATTATTATCAAAATTAAATTGTCGAAATCAATTTAAAAACACTTTCATCTCATTCCTTGTCGGTTCCTGATTCCAAAAACATATAGATATGATATGTTTGGATTAAAAACACGCTCAGAAAGTTAAAACAAAGAGAGGTACAGAAAAGCGTGCTATCCTTCTTAGCGCAACTACTACCCCGCTCTTCTTGTCAATTTCACTGCCTTTGCCATGAGCGGTGGACTGACGATGCTACGAGTATACGGTCTTGCTGAAAAATGGCATTGCGTTCAGTTTCATTCTGTGAGTTCGACAGCTACTTGACTAAATGTTGTATTTTCGCCTTACGCGACTTGTTTGTTTTGTGGCCGGTGAGGTTTCTGAAACTGTTAAAATGGAATATTTAATGTCGTCATTTTGTCGCTTGTGAAATATAACAGACTAGATGAATACCCGCTTCGCCGGGTAGCCGGCTTCGCCGGGAAGAAGTAGAGCCGGGTGAGTGGCGCACCATACGCCGGCTTCGCCGGTTTTTTTGGTGCACCGTACGCGATTGACGCCACACGAAGGAAGGGAGAAAAACGCGCAAAACCCTGGAGAAGATCAGGAAGAGTAATACCCGGCTTCGCCGGGATGAAAGCGTTGTGGACAGTGACCTTCTAAAAATAGTAACGGGAATATGGATTGAGCGTTGTGGACAGTGACCTTCTAAAAATAGTAACGGGAATATGGATTGACGCCACACGAAGGAAGGGAGATAAACGCAAAACACTGTACTGGAGAAGATAAGGAAGAGTTACTGGGAATGGATCGGGGAAGATGAACAGAAAAACCAAAATCGGTTCAGCGCTGCGCGCTGAGAGCACGTGTTGAAAATTCTCATCGACCAGGTTGACTGTGTCCGGGGTCTACTTGAATATGCCCAACAAATTTGAAGCAGATCGATCGAGAACTTTGGCCGTGCATTGCGAACACACACACACACACACACACACACACACACACACACACACACACACACACACAATCAATCAATCAATCAATCAATCAATGAGGCTTATATCGCGCATATTCCGTGGGTACAGTTCTAGGCGCTCTGCAGTGATGCCGTGTGAGATGAAATTTTATACGGCCAGTAGATTGCAGCCATTTCGGCGCATATTTACCTTTCGCGGCCTATTATTCCAAGTCACACGGGTATAGGTAGACAATTATTAACTGTGCCTAAGCAATTTTGCCAGGAAAGACCCTTTTGTCAATCGTGGGATCTTTAACGTGCACACCCAATGTAGTGTACACGGGGGGAGGGTTCGGACACCGAAGAGAGTCTGCACACAAAGTTGACTCTGAAATAAATTTCCGCCGAACCTGGGATCGAACTCACGCTGACAGCGGCCAACTGAATACAAATCCAGCGCGCTACCAACTGAGCTATATCCCCCGCCACACACACACACACACGCGCACATACACACACACACACAAGTCGTATATATATATATATATATATATATATATATATATATATATAGATTTGCTTCGTGAAAAAGATATATACAAACCGACGCAGGTCTGTCCATGCGTTTACCTAGGATAACAACATCCTTACACTTTAACACACAGCCTTTGCCGGCTCTGCGCAGAGTCAGCATTTGTTTGGCTAGATTAATTATACAACCATAACCTATGCCAATTTGCAGAAATAAATCAACACAAAAATGCCCACCTTCACAGTAAAAGCAGTCTGGGTTTTGTTGGTGTGTATTTGGATTTGTTTCTGTTTTTTTTCTCTGTTTTTGTTTCCCTCTCTTTTTTTCTCTTAATAAATAGGTGCTCGTGGTGGGATGTTCTTATCTTATATAAAAGCCCGGGCAGGTTTGGTGCTGCTTATTATTGTTAAAACTGGATGGAAGGTCCGTTTAAAGCTGAACAGTATCAATGTTTACTTACCTACCAGTGTTTGAAAGAAGAAAAGAACCCTAAACAGCGGGAGATTTTGGTTACACAGATGGGAGAGTTACTCGCACATCAAGGGAAACTATCCAGGCAAGTCACAGATGAACCCAGGCTGTATGATAAGATAAGATAAGATAAGAAAACTTTAATGTCCATTTTCAGTTTACATAAACATGGACATTTGTCTTTTGGCACCACATCGGATTTCTAATAACACAAACACACGATCATAAAGCATAATTGAACAAGTTCACTACCAAACAATCTACTTATCACATGAGCATTTAAACAATCAGCATAATAAATACATATCACAGTCACTGACGCCCATAAACACAGCGCACGCAAACAGTTGCATAAAACACACACACACACACACACACACACACACACACACACACACACACACACACACACACACACGTACACACGCACACATGGTATCCATTTTCTCAAACGTTAGTTAGTTTGTAAAAAAAAAAACCACCAAGATACAGCTTTATGCGCGTATTATTCAAGATTGTTTTGAGCGGCGTGAAGACTTGTATCTCTTCTAGTCAATGTACAAAAATAATGGAGTGTTGTTATTTATATGATGTGACGTTGTGGTTTGTGATTTGATTTTTGAAGACAAATACAATTATGATTAAATGGGTTTTCATCACGATTTCGTTTTCTGCTTGTATGCCTGTGTGTATGTGTGTTTGTTTGCCTCTGTGTGTGTGTGTGTGTGTGTGTGTGTGTGTGTGTGTCTGTGTGTGTGTCTGTGTGTGTCTGTGTGTGTCTGTGTGTGTCTGTGTTTCTGTCTGTGTCTGTCTGTCTGTCTGTCTGCGTGTGTGTGTGTGTGTGTGTGTTTGTGTGTGTGTCTGTGTCTGTCTGTCTGTCTGTCTGCGTGTGTGTGTGTGTGTGTGTGTGTGCATGTGTGTGTGTGTGTGTCTGTGTCTGTCTGTCTGTCTGTCTGCGTGTGTGTGTGTGTGTGTGTGTGTGTGTGTGTCTGTGTCTGTCTGTCTGTCTGTCTGCGTGTGTGTGTGTGTGTGTGTGTGTGTTTGTGTGTCTGTGTCTGTCTGTCTGTATGTCTGTCTGCGTGTGTGTGTGTGTGTGTGTGTTTGTGTGTGTGTGGGTGTGTGTGTGTGTGTGTGTGTGTGTGTGTGTGTGTGTGTGTGTAGCAATTCCAGGAAAACTAGCAAACAGATGTTTGTAAAACTTTACATGTGCATTCTTCCAAATGAGATCCCCACATGTTTGTTTCATTTTTCCATAACGATTACATATCTGGCTTTTAAGAAAAGTTGAGGCGGCACTATGATGACCTCATTTTTCCATTAAATCGATTGGTATTTCGTCAAACAGTTATGCCACTCTTGAAGAATAAGGTGCGTATAAAGTCCAGCAAGGAACTGAGAACAACATCTTGCGAGATATGTCAAGCCGGGGCCTGGGCACTTGTCCTATTGGTTTGATTGTTTAGCGACACGGAGGCGGAAGTTTTGCTTCATTAAGCGCTGGTCCCATTATTGCATTATCAAAGTTAAACGATCAGTTTTGCCCAGTCATGAAAGTGTTTAGATAATCTGATGACTATATATAGGCTGACCCGCCCAACACCATGACCCAGGGCTACTGGAGGTGACAGCGGATGCCATTTGCATCTCGTTTCTTGACTTTCTTCTTCTCATGTTGAAGGAAGACGTGTGGTTTGATTCCAGGCGGTCTCTCTTCCGACACCTGAGCCTGACTGATGGAGACAACTTCATGAGTTAAACAGCCCTAGTTTTTGAACGCCGGGGCACAAAGGCAAAACTGGGTCCCACCGATGATAAGTGGTGTGTTACGCCCTCACGGTTAAACCATTAGGGGCATGTTCCTGCGCGCATGCGTGTGTAGGGTATGTGTAAAAGGGCAATTGTGTTTTTCAGTCTTGTTTTGTGCCTGTTATTTCGTCCACCAAAACTCATTTCTGTCTTTCTATGCCTATGCTGTGAGACATAATCGCTATTACGAGTTAGTCGTGTGACAGAGAGTTTTCTTGCACACTCGACTGCTGCTGTCTCACTTCGGCTACGTCGTCGTGAGACATCTACAGTCTCGTGTGCAAGAAAACTCTCTGTCACACGACTAACTCGTAATAGCGGGTAATGTGACCCTCCATCACAGAATGAGTCGGATGTCACTAGGCCAAATACACAGGTCCGGGGGTGTCAGGTATCAGTGTGAGGGACACCTTAGTCACAGGCTTATAACTCGAACAGTTTTCGCTCTTTTCTAAAACGGTTTACACAACTGGATAGAGCATTAACAGTTCTATAAGAAATGTAAAAAAAAAATATAACAATCATGCAAAGGTGACATGCAACTCATTCCGTGGTGGATGGTCACATATGAGAAAAAACATGAAAGAAAACATTGCTCTCTCAACCGTCTGTTTGTGACAGCCAGAACTAAAAATATAAGACATATAGCCTTCTCCATATCGTGTTTTAGCATCTGCCCAAACAGGCTGAGTGTCATCTTTTTTTGAGAATAAAAGGGGAGGGTTTGGCAGAAATGTTACAGGCAAATTCCGATGTTATTTCAGGGCTTGACGTCACCTTTTTCCTAGCCGTGAAGAAGTTCTGCAATGTTGTCGAAATGACATAACTGTTAGCGCTTTGAACTATGTTCTTGACGTTTTGATTACTGCCATCCACAAACATCATCCATGGAGTTATAAGGAGCGTGAATCCAGAAGAAGGGAGAAGGGGGAGGGGGTGGCAAAGAATAGGACAGAGAGCTGGGAGGTGTAAGGAGATGGGGCGAGATTGAAACAAATTGTGTAAAAGCCAAGCTGCAAGTGTTAAAATGAGTAGTGTGGATCGTGGGAAAGATTTACATCGGTCTGAAATATCTGTCTCAAATATTGTAGCTAAAGCCAGAGTGGTTAAATTGTCTTAAAAGGTGTGTGTGTGTGTGTGTGTGTGTGTGTGTGTGTGTGTGTGTGTGTGTGTGTGTGTGTCTGTCTGTCTGTCTGTCTGTCTATCTATCTGTCTATCCGTCTGCCTGTCTGTCTGTCGGTCTGTCTGTTTGTCTGTGTGTATTTTGTGCGTATGTGTGTGTGTGTGTGTGTGTGTGTGTATGTGTAAGTGTGTGTGTGTGTAAGTGTGTGTGTGTATGTGTGTGTGTGTGTGTAAGTGTGTGCGCGTGTGTGTGTTTGTGTGAGTGTGTGTGTGTTTGTGTGTGCGTGTGTGTGTATGTCTGTGTATGTGTATTTATATATGCATGTGTGTGTGTGTGTGTGTGTGTGTGTGTGTGTGTGTGTGTGTGTGTGTGTGTGCGTGTATTTGTATGTGTGTGTGTTATTGTGTGTGTGTGGGGGGGCGTGTGTGTATGTGTGTGTGTGTGTGTGTGTGTGTGTCTCTCTCTCTCTCTCTCTCTCTCTCTCTCTCTCTCTCTCTCTCTCTCTCTCTCTCTCTCTCGTTTTATTTCTTCTCAAGTCTTTCTTTGTTGCTAGTCATATGCAATCAAACGCAAACATTATAGTCTATCACAGTGGGGTTTTTCCGTGCAAACCTATCAGACGTTTACCTATTCAAACATGCCTTGTATGTTGTGTGCTTTCAGAATACCCGTGGGATGCTGCTAGGATGATCTTACAGCCTGACGAGAAAGTTTAAAAAATCAGATACAAGACACAATAAAAATAACTCCTACGTGGCCTTATGAAAGGGAAACGGCTTATGATTTTTAAGTGTAATACTGTGTCCAGACGATTGTAGTGCAAGAAAAAAATAAAAAGGGTTGTCATTTCTATGAAAATTCTGTATGAACAGAGCGAGAAAGACTGTTGCGAAATATTATCTCTTTTGTTTTACATTCAATCAATGTTTGACCGGAAATATTATTTTTGAACTAATAGTATGCTCAAAGCTGAACAACTATCCGTGTCATACATTTTAGGTTCCCTGTTTGAATGATACCGAGATAGCGGTGTCTCAGTCGACGAGTTTTGGGCAGCATATAGTTATATAGCTATTCTGATGAACACGTGGGGGAATTCGGGGGCTGTGATTGGATGGTCTGTTCCGATCATCAAAGCATAATGCTTACGGAAGTCGGCCATTTTTCTCAATATCCAAAAGCATATTGTCAATAACAAAGACGCATGGTTCCGGTTTCTTCCACGTGTATAAAGTACACGCATACCTCGCCAGGTTTGTTTCTGTGACCAGTCGACAGACGATGCCATTTGCTTTGTGTGTGTTTTTGTTGTTGCTTACTGTACATGACATACATTACGTGTAAAATCCAGTTCTTTAACAGGCAACAAACCTTGCACATTTCCAGAAGCTGCAATCTGAAGCGACCTATCTCTGATTCTAGCAGACGATCTCTCCAATGTTTAACACAAAATCAGCAAACCATGCTGTCCTGTCACATAGAACGTCCAATGTATAGTGCAATGTTGAAATGAAGTTACCGGTCTGAAACATTTAGTCTGATTCCAAAAACATATAGATATGATATGTTTGGATTAAAAACACCCTCAGAAAGTTAAAACGAAGAGAGGTACAGAAAAGCGTGCTATCCTTCTCAGCGCAACTACTACCCCGCTCTTCTTGTCAATTTCACTGCCTTTGCCACAAACGGTGGACTGACGATGCTACGAGTATACGGTCTTGCTGAAAAATTGCAGTGTGTTCAGTTTCATTCTGTGAGTTCGACAGCTTGACTAAATGCTGTATTTTCGCATTACGCGACTTGTTGTTTAATCAGAAAGCGCATACGATTGTCAAATGTCAGCGTTGTTATTTTTTATGTAAGAAGAGTGGGGTCACACTGACCCACCGAGACATCTTCTCAGAAGACGTTCTGATCTGGCAAGAAGACCAGAAAAGTTAAAGGTAATTCCCTTCTTCTGCAAACGAGGGTGTAGCCAACCATAAAGTACTAGGGGGCCCTTAACGTCCTCACATAATACATCAAAATACCCCCACCCTGCACAAAAAGCGCTGATACAGTGGAACCCCCCTTTTAAGACCCTCCAATTTAAGACTTCCTCCATTTTAAGACCTTGCGTTTTCAGATTTTCTGTTCATAAGTTTTGTAAATTGACCTCCATTTCAAGACCCCCTCCTTTTTAAGACCCTCTCCTTTTTAAGACTTGATTTTCTCAGATTTGTGAAGGTCTTAAAAAGTAGGTCCCACTGTACAGGCTATTCATTTTTGAATTGTGTCTAAGGGGAGATAATTATGTTTTTGGTTTGTGTCTAAGAGGAGATAATTATGTTTTTGGTTTGTGTCTAAGAGGAGATAATTATGTTTTTGGTTTGTGTCTAAGAGGAGATAATTATGTTTTTGGTTTGTGTCTAAGAGGAGATAATTATGTTTTTGGTTTGTGTCTAAGAGGAGATAATTATGTTTTTGGTTTGTGTCTAAGAGGAGATAATTATGTTTTTGGTTTGTGTCTAAGAGGAGATAATTATGTTTTTGGTTTGTGTCTAAGAGGAGATAATTATGTTTTTGGTTTGTGTCTAAGAGGAGATAATTATGTTTTTGGTTTGTGTCTAAGAGGAGATAATTATGTTTTTGGTTTGTGTCTAAGAGGAGATAATTATGTTTTTGGTTTGTGTCTAAGAGGAGATAATTATGTTTTTGGTTTGTGTCTAAGAGGAGATAATTATGTTTTTGGTTTGTGTCTAAGAGGAGATAATTATGTTTTTGGTTTGTGTCTAAGAGGAGATAATTATGTTTTTGGTTTGTGTCTAAGAGGAGATAATTATGTTTTTGGTTTGTGTCTAAGAGGAGATAATTATGTTTTTGGTTTGTGTCTAAGAGGAGATAATTATGTTTTTGGTTTGTGTCTAAGAGGAGATAATTATGTTTTTGGTTTGTGTCTAAGAGGAGATAATTATGTTTTTGGTCCCCACGTAAAGTCTGCATGGCCAAGATGGGGAACTGAATCGCTTCGACGTAAAACACTGTGACATTAAAAAGAGAATTTAAAAATATTGAAAGAAGGGTTCTACTCACGAGGTCATTTAAAGATGGTTTCCTTCCTGTATAAACACCCGTGTATAAGGTCACAGATCTGCCAAGGCTTAATCATTATACAAGGGATAAAAGCATCCTTCAACCTGAACGCATACCAAAATACTACAATCTGGTTTGATACCTGTGCAGAGTTTGCTGATTTAATTACGCGTGTTGACACTTGTTTCACGAAGGTACATAACCCAAGAGAAAAAAAAGTCCAATCTGCACAGAACTCAACCGGGTTGTAATTGTTTTGAAATTATGGAAAAGGGCTCCCAAACTGTGCGTCCAAACATGAACGCATGCAGAGTAGGAATTGTGTGCTGATTAATCTCGCGTTTGACACTTCTTTCAGGAAGAAACCTATCCCAGAAAAATATGTCTAATCTGCACAGAAATTCAGCAAGGTTTCAGTTGTTTTGAAATCATTGAAACGGGCTTCCAAACTGTGCGTCCAAACATGAACGCATACCCCAAAACCACAACCTGGTTGATAACTGCACAAGTGCAGAGTAGGAATTGTTTGCTGATTAATCACGCGTTTGACACTTCTTTCAGGTAGGATATCCTAACCCAGGAAAAAAGACCAATCTGCACAGAATTAATTCAACCAGGTTGTAATTGTTTTGAAATTATGGAAAAGGGCTCCCAAAACAGTGCGTCCCTGCGTCATATACGCATTAGAAGCCGAAGAAATGAACGAGAGATGACTGGAGGGGGTCCCATGAAGCACTAAAACTGAAAAGAGCGGGTCCCGGGACGCACTACATATCCATCAATATTGCTATTTCATATGTTACGTGGATTTCCATTGGTTAATTGGGAAAAACTGAGCTCATTGTAAAAGTGATATCGACGACATTTCCGTCGATATCAGTTTTGATATCGACGACCTCTTTATTGCTTCCCCACTTCAAAAACAAAAACACCTAAATTTTAAAAAAAACAAATATATATGAAAATGTAATGATCCCAGAATTTAGTTGAGCAAGTGACTAAAGACTTTTTGAAAGAAAAGACATTTTTAAATACTGAAAAGTACAAGAAAAGAGTGAACAAAAAGAAATAATAATCAGAGGGAGGGATATGGAACAGCCAAAACTGAGACAAATACTTTTGTAATTTCTTTACAGTATGTCCAGAGAATTAGCAATATATCTAACATTGACTGACTGTGTGATGATATCTTCTGCTATTGGTCTGTTTCGACAGTGATATCAAAATCTCGACCTCCTGTCTCGATTTTGATATCACTGTCTCAACAGACCATAGCAGAAGATACCATCACACAGTCCGTCAATATTGGGTAGTATTGTTTTCAGAAAATGCTCTGTCAGATGTGTACCGACGCAGATTTACAGACTTATCGATATCGATATGACCATAATGTTTCAGAATTTCAAAACGTCGACATCACTTTGACATTAGCGCTACTAGGGGTTATGTGTTGACGAGGAATGTGCCATCCAAAAGCAAGAATATGAAGCTCGTTCTCTTCGGACCCTGTTTAGTCCCACTGAGGGGGTCCAAAATTCATTACGATCAGGATGTTATAAGATAACAGTAGGCCTATATATAGATTTTTTTTAAGTGTACCGGTGTATGTGATGTTATTATGTTTAGATGTCAGACAAACATATTTTATGAAAATGTTAGCCATTATATCTTTTGTTTGATGGCTATACGCATACATATGTCTCACCAACACATATTCCAACAACTCATACACATTTAAAAGAGATTTAACGAATTAAGTAAAAAATAAAAGAGGTATTGTACATGAAAATGTTAATGTCCATTGTAGCTCAAACACATAACAGTTTATAAGGAATATTGTAACAATCAGTGGTATTTATTAAACGCCCCACATGATGTGCTTGGCAAATTAAAAAAATAAATTTTAAAAAAGAGGGTCCAAGGACCCCTTACAATTAATTATCAAATGAAAGGTGTGGGGTCAGCGGCTGTTAGCGTCCGTTGGGGACCCTGATCAAAATTAGAGAACGTTCTGATCCCGCGTATAAGCCCATGCGAATGTTGTGTGAAATCTGAGACAGAGAGACTCCTAGCGTTTCAAACTCAAGAATTAGAACAATAATTAACAAAACTGGTAAGTTTATGGATCATTTACTTGGCAAAATTACTCTTCCTTCAAACCACGAAGGAGCAAAATGAAGCCAACAACAAACGTTAAGTGTCCATCTTTTCTTCATGACTGTGAGTCCGACGTGTGTCTCGTTCATTTACTTTAAATATGATTTAAAATAGGAGGACGATATCTTTAAAGTCAGATCCATGGCAGAATGACATCGTCCCTGCATGCTGCCGCCACCCCCCCCCCCCCCCCCCTCCAAAAAGAAAAAACCCGGATTTTAAGTGCTTTGCGTGTCAACTGACGATCGAGACTGAAAGCCTACCCTACACCCCAAACCTTCACACCCCCCCCCCCCCCACCCACTAATCCTCTTCCCCTCCCTGTCAATAGGAGAGGAGAAATTGCAAACAATGATCTTAATAAACAGAGAGGATCTCGCGATCTTGCAATCTTGCGAACTCTTTTGATTTGATTTTTCTTGAGTGTTTTTTTTCTCCTCATCAGTCTTCTTCATCTTCCTCTTTTCGTGTCCGTTTTCTTTCTTAGTTCACGGTCTGCTTGTATTTCCTGTGCTCCTATTTTGTAATCTCGACTTGTTTGCAAGTTTCTAACAAACTAACTGACTGTCTTACTTTGTATTTTGATTTATGCATGTGTTAATAATTGTTCTTGATTTTTGGCCCTGGTGTTGCTAACATTGTTGTTTCTGCGAATAATGGACGTGCATCCAGTGTACAGTTGCAAATTAAAGAATGCGCAAAGCGAAAACAAAACGTCAGCACACACACACACACACACACGCACGCACGCATGTACGCACGCAAGCACACACACACACACACACACACGCGTACGCACGCATGTACGCACGCACGCACACACAAACACACATACACACAAACACACACACACACACACACACACACTAACACACACACACACACACACACACACACACTCACACTAACACTCACACTTACACACACATACATACACACACACACACACACACACACACACACACACACATACACACACACACGGAACACTTACCCCAACACCGAACACGCACACTCATATAGCCTCGTGACAGCCAAGTAAAAAAAATGTCACCTTTACTTGAACTCCACAAAAAAAAGTCCATCGATTTAGACAAGAGCCCAATAGCAAAAGTATTCATGCCTCTCAAGCATGTTTACACAACATACATAAAAATGAAATATTTCAAGAAAAGAAGGGGGAAAACACATTAAAAAAATAACACGTACTTGTCTCAGAGATCACTTAACTACCATTTACTGAATTTCAAGAATTGGAGAGCATTATATAAAAAAAATATATATAAAAAACAGAAGTCATGGTGATCATCTTTACACGATGCTTTGCAATTTGGAAAGATTGGAAATAAAATTGCAAAAACTTATTCACAAAGATAGACTTGGTAGATAACAAATATTCTGATGAAAACGCGAAAATAATTATAAAGATACAGACAAGCAAAAAGGCAGACAGATAGACGGAGAGTAAGAGAATGATTTCAGATAACTGCACCAAATGGATTACAATGTCTATAGCCCTGACATTTGAAATGCGTAGGGAAAAGAAAAACATGCGAGAGTAGACAGTTAAATCCAACAATCCCCCCCAAAACGATTCAAAAGCAAAACAAATGATAATAATTACAATCTTGATAACAATGATCAAACATAATTTTTAAAAAGGTAATATTTGTAATAGTAATAGTAATAACAAAATAATTCAAAATATCAACAAAAACAACAATGCTATTAGCAACAAACAATTTGTTTTAATTTATTGACGATGGCCGCAGTCTGGCCGGCTAGCTGCGAGACTAATTCTTTCAAATGGAAAATTTAAAAAAAGAAGAAAAAAAACCAACATTTCTTTGCACAATTGTTATAATGTGCTCAGGGTGAGCTAACATTACAATGCTTAGTCTTTCTTTTATTCCTTCCAGTTTGTCTTCTTTGTGTTAGTCTTTATTTATTTCATCCTTTTCTTGTGTCTTTTGTCCGATCTGTCTTTGAAGAAAACGATTGTTAAAGTATGTTATGCGATGTTTTTTTTCAAAAAGCATTAACAACCAAAACTCATGGATTTTGAACAAAAGAAAGAAGAACAGGAACAAGAGACGGCATTGTCATTGTTATCTTGTTCAAAAGAAAAAAGAAAGGAGTTGATGTGTTATTTTTTTTTTTAATACGAGCGATTGACACTTAAGGCTTAATTCTGGGCTTTCTTGTAACGGCAGAGCTAAATTGAACACAAATTCAGGCAAAGCAAGGGAGCTAACAATGCTACAATAGCAATGTCAAAAGTTACTTCCCTTGTTACGCTAGACAAGCGCATTTCTCTCCCATGGACCTAATTGAAAAGTACGGGGTTTTTTTTCTGAATAGAACGATAAATGCAACCCATCGAGAGTGTATCTTTTACAAATCGTGCCGCCATAATTGCTTTGTTTGTCAAGACGCTATCGTCATCAAGAAAATAGGTTGAAACCGTTGAAAGTTCTAAGATTCGTGCACAAATATGGACCGTGTTTTTGTATTGTGTTAACTGACACCAGACGGACTTTAACTGGTTTAGCACCACATTTGTAGACACATATCTGTCGCCAGTATTTTTCTGGCGTACTTACATTAAAAAAAAAAAAAAGAAATTAGCAGTCAGCTGTTAATTATCGATCAACTGCATCGAACAGCCTTGTTCAAAATAACTTACCCTTTTATATCAAATGTCCCGTACACAGAAAATCCAAGAACTTGTCTTTAACGAAATATCTCATTGCATGAAAAGTGCTGTGCGCCGAATATATTAAAACCTGCATTTCACACAATGTCTTGCCCTTGAAAGCAGTAACAGTCTTGTGCACTGAACGCCTATCTACCAATATCGCATCAAAGATATTGTAACCAAATCACAATGTACTACGCTATCCAAATTAAGACACCGTTCCTTTGTCTCTTTCCAACAAAACCCTCTGTCTCTACAGAAAATTGTTTCACAATCTCCATCTTTACCATGTATCTCTTACTCTTCTTGTATTAAGAGTCTTAAGCCTTACTCAAAATGCCTTACTCTACCACTACCTATAATTAAATTACAACTCCGTTATTTTTTTTTCAAAAAGAGACCTACATCTCTACCGTACAAGTCATGCTCTTCATTGCTACCATACCTGTATTACCCTTCTTGCATTATAAGTCTTTTGTCTAACTCAAAACGTCTTTCCATAAATCACAATAGTGTTACATATGTTTTTCTAAAAAAAAAGACATCCCCCCCCCCCCCTCCCGCTGATCTCTACTGTACACGGTGTCGTGATCTTCATCGTCACCATATCTATCTTACCCTCTTATTATCAACAGTTGCAAGCACTGTGTCCTAATTTACTATCCTTGCTTGTAGCTAAATTCTAGTGCCGTTACTTTTTCTTCTTCAAAAAGAATCCCCCATCTTTACCGTACATGGGATCGTGATCTTCACCGTCACCGTACTCTTCCATGGAATGTCCGTCATACTCGCTGCTTGATTTTTTCTTCTTCTTGTCGTTGTATCCAAAGCCAAACTTGGGCAGCTCGTAGCTCTGCTTCTGAGGGTAACCAATGGAGCTGAAAGGAGAGCTCTCGAAGGGAGACGACTTGTCGTACGAGTCGAACGTGCTCGGCTTTTCCTGGTATAGCTTGGGGAATTTCGGGTAGTTGCCGTCCTCCGACTTGGATGTCTTGGGGAATTTCGGGTAGGTGTGAACGGAGGAGGAATGCTCGTCATCCTTCGACTTGGGGAACTTGGGGTAGCTGGTTAGAGTGCTGTGTTGGCGACCTGTAAAACAGAAGACAGTATCTTGTATATCCCAAAGTTGAGAGTGTTTGTTTTCAGCGAGGTGTTAGGTCAAGGAGAAAAACATTAATTGGTACATGTTTTGAATGTTAATAATGCTGTAGACAGTGTTTCGCTTGTGTGAATGTTGATACGCCACCACTGTCATTCCTAGCGCATACAAGAGAGAATTTACATAGTAAGTCATAAACTGCAATCCGGCGGCACTGATAAGCAGTAGTTCGACAATGACATAATTGGATGGTGCGCACAAAATAAGGGTTGATAGGTTGTTGACATGAATATGCGCACTGAATCTGTTTCACAATAACGACCAGATTCACCAATAAACGATTGTACAGTTTCAAACATAAACTTGTTGGTTAAGGACTCTGAGATGTTCGCAAGAACCCAGTCCTCTACGGAAGAAGAAGAGTGCGAAGAGGAAGGTTTTCGCTTCCGTTTAACAAATATCAACATGCCTGTAATTTACATTTACATAAACATTGCGTCCTTGTCCGTTTGTGATGCTAGTGCATGTCAGTACTCACGAGTATTATCATTAGCAGTCCAGTATTTTCATTTGCACGCTTGAACACTGTCTGTTACTTCCCTTGAAACAATTCCCAAAGGATGACATGTACATGCAAACAAACAAACAAACAAATTATCTCCTTCAGTCTTTTATTATGACTTGGCGTCTAGAAATATTATTTGCAATTGAGGCTTATCATTATCAGTAGCTCACTCGGTGCTATGCACTGAGAAGCCCAATCTCCCAGTATAGCGCGGAAGCAGTTGGGTTTAACAGGCAAGCGAGCTTAACAGTGTGCTGGCTGCAGCTGTTGGTAGCCAAACTATTCTCTCTGCTGGGCTGTTTTTCACTCACACTAAAACACAAGCTAGGAACAGCCGTACTTACCACTGTGAGTCTACAATTCATTTGGGCAGAATATGCCTGCGCAGAGTCAGCGGCACAGACGACGCACTGCAGATTATTGATGCCGCGATAGGGATTATGACGAGTACTTGGCCTGTTTTCCTTTCACGCAACGTGTAGCGGGCTGGGATAATCTGCAGTGCGTCGTCTGTCCTGCTGAAGTTACACAGGTGAGCGCCAGGCCTTAACCACTGTGAGTCTATAATTCTTACCGGTACTCTTGGGTTTGTAGGAGCCGCCAAAGGAACCACCGAAACTGGGTGCGTCGTAATTAAAGGATCCAAAACTTTGCTTGCCTGAAATCAAATATCAAAGCTGATTCACATTCTGAACTCAATTTCATGGTTGGCCTCACACACACAAAAACATACACACTGAAACTTTCAGCATAAAGTTTGAAACATTCCACATTCATTTGCTTGTGGCTTACCAGCAACCAGCCGAAAATTCAATCAAGCTAAGTTCTTGTTACTAATTGTTTGTATGTGCACTGAAAAGTCCGTTGGGTCGATATGTTTGTGACTGTAACGTATTGTTTTGTCAATAACAAACGTTCCAACAACTTACCTTTCTTGTTTTTTGATGTTCAACATAGAGGTCATCTTCGGTAAATAAATGTAGAGGAATAAGAGAATTACAAAAAGACAACAAATGGGACAGAAGTCTGAAGAGGACAGATGAGATAAGATAAGATTGTTTGATTTTTTATTAACGAGCGTAATGATGTCGAAACTAGTTCGTGTTCATGTATTCGTGTTGCTGTCTTCTGGTAATTCAGGGGCGGATCCAGGGGGGGGGGGGGGGGGGGGGGTTTCCGGACCCCCTCCCCCTCCTCCCCCCCCCTTAGCCTAAAAAAAAAAAATAAAAAAATAAATACATTTGAAAATAAAGAAAAAGTTATTGCTCAGATTGCACCAGATTGCTCCATTTTCCTTAATTTTTATTAAAAAAAATATTCCGTAGGACCCGGACGCCCCCGGCCTTTGTCTTCTAAGTGACGGGTTTAGAAAGTAGTTGGGTAATTTGTTGGCTCGGGTTGCACCAGATCGGTCAATTGTCCATGTTCTGATCCAAATTTGTCTTCTTAAATTGACTTTTTGGAAGGTGTATTAGGGGAAGTGTCTAGGCTCCGGACCCCCCTAGAAGGTTCGAACACTTCGC
>NC_090255.1:26543910-26566410 GCF_037325665.1 Littorina saxatilis | reverse complement strand
GTTTCGTCGACCTCAATGCACTTGTAACCACATCCAGTGTTGCAGCAAATCTCGCCATAGTCGCAGTCGTACTCCGTGTAGCATTTTGTCATACACACGTTGTACTTGTAGAACGGGCTCTCGTACGCCGTCTGCTGAGCATACCTACCACGCTTCCTGCCTCTCCTCCTCTTCTTCTTCTGGATTGGGGGGATGTGTACTTTCACCTTTGGGCAGGTAGGATGGGCTGTAGACAATGACAATGACAATTCTTTATTTAACTCATTGTCTTCAGGTACGGATATATCCGGACCCACTCCTATGGCTCTATCTGACCAGGTATGGATATATCCGCTCAGACAGTTAGCTTCAGTCGCTTACTGTAACGTCGATCTAACGCCTGCATTCCAGCGTGTTGAAACACAGTTACTACACAGTTACTACAAGTCTGGGTGACCTGCTGCAGCACAGCTGGTCTCAGCCAAACAAACTTGGTCAACATAGGTGGGGTAGAAGGTGCTAACGAGGGTAATAGAATAAGCAATGATTGCTTTTTTTATATCTGGACTTCGCCTTTAGGAGGGACTTATCTACCATGGCTAAATAATAAACAGACACAGAAAACAATAATAAGTATTTACAGATAAACCCATATCATAAATGTACATAACATGCATCGCACAGGGGAAACGTGCGAGTTTGTTTGTCGTGTGTTAAGTATAGCTTATGAATGCGAAGGTTGCACAACACTGAGACGAAAAACCGAGGTCCCTTCGTGTACACTGCATTGGGGTGTGCACGTTAAACGATCCCACGATTGACAAAAGGGTCTTTCCTGGCAAAATTCTATAGGCATAGATAAAAAAAAATGTCCACCAAAATACCCGTGTGACTTGGAATAATAGGCCGTGAAAAGTAGGATATGCGCCGAAATGGCTGCGATCTGCTGGTCGATGTGAATGCGTAATGTATTGTGTAAAAAATTCCATCTCACACGGCATAAATAGATCCCTGCGCCTTGAGTCCGAGTCTGGAGATACGCGCGCGATATAAGACTTCATATAATAATAATACCATGCACATCAGCATACATTGCATTTAAAAAGCAAGTTGACGAAAAGAGAGAACTATCAAAGGCCCATTCCTGCGCTGCCTGTGTTAACTTCTTCTTCTTCTTGTTGCCGCTACACGTGGAGACCAGTCCAATTGAGAAATGTAGTGGTCATCTGCAGGGACGCCGCCGTGCCGTACAGCTTATCCTGGATGGGAGTCGGCTCCGGCCACATCTTCCTTCTCAACAACTGGAAGTTCCCGCAGTCTTGTAGGATGTGGTGGGTGTCCTGCTCTGCTTCTCCACAGGGACACATCGGGGACGGCACAACTTTCAGCTTTGAGTGGAGGTGTTTGTTCAGCCTGTTGTGCCCTGTTCGCAGCCTGAAGATGGTAACCTGCTCTGGTCTTGTGAGCAGGTGAAGGCTGTCTTTTTGAGCCGGTGTAACACGAAATTTTTACTCCACGAAACATTTACTCCGGAGTAAATATTTCGTACGAAATTCTTACTCCGAGTACACTTTTCGTACGAGAAAAGAACTCCCAAAGGCACGAAAAAATTACTCCCTCCACGAAATGTTTACTCCCCATTTTTTTTACTTCCAGTAAATATCTCGTACGCAAAAATGGGATGCGGGCGAAGGGATAATGCTAATAAGTGATCTCGCGCACACGAATGTCGCGCTACCCTCCCTCCACCCCTTCCACCACCAAGACTAACAGGGGACAAGGGAGTAAACATTTCATACACCTGGCATGAGAAGTTAAATTGCTCGTGTTGGGGTGAAGTAATTTATTCGTTATTTATTCGTCAGGAGAGTAACATTTTTGTACGAACTGTTTACTCGGAACTCACCTGTCTTGGGGAGTAATTTTCTCGTGCAATGGGGGAGTGCTTTTTTCGTAAAGGGAGTAACTTTTTTGTACGAAATGTTTACTCCGGAGTAAAATTCTCGTGGGAGTAATTTTCTCGGGTTACATCGGGGTTCGGAACAGGGCTTTAGTAATGGTATTTAGCTGGGCAAGGCTTGTGTTAACGATTAAGCTCATCCTTTGAGACCTGTGGCCAGGCAGTCAGGCGGGATAAAGGCAATCTCTCCACTTGAGTACGTATCAAAAATCAACAGCTTGTTATGCAGAGTTGAATTTGTGTTTTGTTAATCAATGTCTTGAACGTCACTTGTGGCTCTTAATTAAACAAACATTGATTCGATTGGCTTTACAAAAGAAAATCATTCATCAGAATAAAATATTCTCACACTGCGCAGACAGGAGACTGTTGAATTCGGATCCAAGTGGAGACATTTGTTTTGTTTGTTTGTTTGCTTAACGCCCAGTCCACCACGAAGGGTGATATCAGGGCAGTGCTGCTTTGACATTTAACGTGCGCTACACACAAGACAGAAGTCGCAGCACAGGCTTCATGTCTCACCCAGTCACATTATTCTGACACCGGACCAACCAGTCCTAGCACTTACCCCATAATGCCAGACGCCAGGCGGAGCAGCCACTAGATTGCCAATTTTATAGTCTTTGGTATGACCCGGTCGGGGTTCGAACCCACGACCTCCCGCTCACTGGGCGGACGCCTTACCACTAGGCCACCGTGTTGCGGTTAAGTGGAGAAATGGATTTGTCCCATGTAAAGCCTAGCTTGATCTGAGATGGTGAACTAAATCGTTTTTCTTAACTGTTTAAAGCCGATGCATATTACTCACACACACAAAAAACACCGACCACCAACGACCCCCTCCCCCCTCCCCCTCCCCCGTCCCCATCGCCTTTGAAGTTTGGATATTTGTTAACTGATTGTAAGCCATTTCCAAACTAGCCAAAAGTATTTTTCAAAAAGAAGACCAATGAAAAAGGATGCTCCCCGACAAAAAGAAAAGACAATGAATACAAAATTGAGAGTGAAAAAAGAAGGGTCGAAGCAGCCTGCATACAACTGGGGTTCAACAAAAAATAACTTACTCAAAAAAATAAAAACCCACTCAAATTAAGATTGAGGTGCAAAAAAGAAGGGTTGAGGCAGCCTACATGCAACTGAGGTTAGAAAAAGATAAATTGTGACCCTCCACCATGAAATGAGTCGCATGTCACCTCGCACGGTTCTGCGCTAGGCTTGATATAAGTCCGGAGAGTGTCTGGTAACTGTGTGAGGGTCACCTTAGTCACAGGCTTATAACTCAAACAGTTTCCGTTCTTTTCTAAAACGGTTTTCACCACTGGATAGAGCATAAACAATTCTTTAGGAACATGTGAAAATATGAAAATCATGCAAAGGTGACATGCGACTTATTCCGTGGTGGAGGGTCACAATTGATAAAAAAAAAAAATAAGTAAATAAACTGAAGAAAAAAAATAGCTCACGGTCCATTTCTTTCGGAGCCAGACAGCAGACTCCTTCGACGTTGGTGGGATCCCCGTCGTCGGGGTCGACACACTCGTATCCCATGGGGCAGTCCGTGTCCCCGTCACACACCTTGTCCTCCCCCGTACTCAGGTGGATCACCGGGTTACCCTTCTTGCACACGCTGTACTGCGGACCGTAGTCGTAGTACGAGTCTTCGCTGGCTGCAGGCACAGAAAATAGAAAATAAGATGTTTAAAGTTCTGCGTTCTGAGTTCACTGTCTGTCTGTCTGTTTGTCTGTCTGTCTGTCTGTCTGTCTGTCTATCTGTCTGTCTGTCTGTCTGTCTCTCTCTCTCTCTCTCTCTCTCTCTCTCTCTCTCTCTCTCTCTCTCTCTCTCTCTCTCTCTCTCTCTCTCTCTCTCTCTCTCTTTCTCTCTCGCGTTCACAGCGAAAGACTCAGGGCTTGGAAACATGAATACACGCGTGCATGGAAAACAAACAAAACAATGGGTATCGCCGTATACTGTGGTATACTTTCCCCAGGGAGAAAGCAGCCCGAATTCAAATGAGGATAACCTCACAGGACTATATGAATCTTATCCTCATCCTCATCCTCATCCTTATCGTACGGGGGAAACACATTGCCACATATACTTTTTCCTAAGTTTGTTTTGTTGTTGATTTTTGTGTGTGGAAGTTGTTGGGTTTTTTGTGTGTTTTTTTTTAGTGCAAAAAGCACAGATAGGAGCTAATCCGCACTGGTCTGTCAGTCGTTCATCAAACCAAGTCTTTCGACGTAACTTGTTTCTTCAACAACCCTTCAGGAAAGGGGTGGGGGTGGTGGTGGTGGGGGGGGGGGGGGGGTATATTAATGTGAAAGAAAAAATATAGAACAAAGGAGATCGAATTAAAGCAATTTTTGTATGGAAAAATTCTCAAAATAGTAGACACAAACAAACTATAGACAACCATAATGGGCGTGCTAATTAATATGTGACCCTCCACCACGAAATGAGTCGCATGTCACCTCGCGCGGTTCTGCGCTAAGCTTAATATAAGTCCGGGGAGTGTCTGGTAACAGTGTGTGGGTCACCTTAGTCACAGGCTTATAAGCATAACTCTTTTCTAAAACGGTTTTCACCACTGGATAGAGCATAAAAAACTCTTTATGAAAATGTAAAAATATGAAAATCATGCAAAGGTGACATGCGACTCATTCCGTGTTGGAGGGTCACATATTACAACAGAAATTGAAAAAAAGCATCAGTTTGGCTTTTTTTCCCTGCATATAAGGTAGAACCCCTCTTCGATGTCCAAGAAAATGTAAGAAAATCAGGTCAGAAAAAGAAGAAAGCATTAAAGGTCCTTGTCTACATGTTTATACCGAAATCGCCATTTGACCATTAAAATGCAGAGTCTATTATCTACAATTATCAACAATACACTCCCTTTCGATCAGGAAAGACGAAGCCAGTGTAGCCGTTTGAAAATTCATTGTAGTATTCCAGCGTAGTACTAATAGTAGGATATCCTTATTTGGAAAATGCCAAGCGCAAAACTCCTCTCAAATCCCATGCATTTCGTGCGTTTAAAAAAAGCGTGGACAGCGCTCCAGTGTCAAACTGTTGCTGCACTTATTTGGGCGTGGCTATAAGCATAGTGACATGAATTTGATTGGTCAGTAATTTTAGGCAAAGCACACGTTCTCAGCAAACAGAAAACAAAATATTGGAAGCGTGAGTCACGCTACCCAAAAATAAAATCTTTTTTTACGACCACCTTTAAAATGGAGGTACATTTTTACAGAGGTTATAATCTGAAAAGTTGAAAGAACGAGGTCTTACAAAAAATGGGAAGTTTTAAAATTTAGGTTATAAACTCGAAAGCTGGAAAAGCCGGGTCTTAAATTGGGGGATCTTAAAATGGGGTTTTAAACCGAAAAGCTTTAATACCGATATTTTCAATTTTGGGATCTGAAATAGGCGGTTTTAAACTGGGAAACTGGAAGAGCAAAGTCGTATAATTGGGAGGTTTTAAAATCTAGGTTATAAACTCGAAAGCTGGAAAATCGAGGTCTTAAATTGGGGGTTATAAACTGAAAAGCTTTAATATCGATATTTTCAATGTTGGGATCTCAAAGGTCCTTGTGTACATTTTTATACCGAAATCGCCATTTGACCATTAAAATGCAGAGTCTATTATCTACAAATATCAACAATACACCCCCTTTCGATCAGGAAAGACGAAGCCAGTGTAGCCGTTTGAAAATTCATTGTAGTATTCCAGCGTAGTACTCATAGTAGGATATCCTTATTTGGAAAATGCCAAGCGCAAAACTCCTCTCAAATCCCGTGCATTTCGTGCGTTTAAAAAAAAAGCGTGGACAGCGCTCCAGTGTCAAACTGTTGCTGCACTTGTTTCGGCGTGGCTATAAGCATAGTGACATGAATTTGATTGGTCAGTATTTGTAGGCAAAGCACATGTTCTCAGCAAACAGAAAACAAAATATTGGAAGCGTGAGTCACGCTACCCAAAACTAAAATCTTTTTTTTACATATATTTTTGTTTCTATAACTTTTTCCCCATGGTTCATTCATCATCGATCTGACATAACTTTTTAGCGAAATCTAACCATAAGATTACTGAAAAAAAGCAAAAATGTAGACGGCCACCTTTAAACTGAATGGGGGTTATAAACTGAAAAGGCGAGGTTTTAAATTGGGGGGTCTTAAAATGGAGGTTGCCACTGTACTGTGCTGCCATACCTCTGTTTACACAGACGGGCAGGGTGAAGTTGCAAGCCACATCATCAGGGTCGTTGTTCAGCTTGTCACAGATGTGAGCGACCCGGCAGAACGTCCGTCTCCCATCCTTTCCAGTGGTACACACAAAATGCTGCAACAGACAACGACCACTTTTGTCTGCAGAGAAACATACCTCTTTCATTATCAAAAGACAAGAAAGGTAAGTTGTTGGAACGTTTGTTATTGACAAAACAATACGTTACAGTCACAGATATTTCGACTTTTTCTCGGTCTTTTAAGTGCACAGACAGACAAATTAATATTTATCAAACAAAAAAAAGACTTTTTGTTATCGGAATGTGTATTGATTATCATTTTTTAGAACGTGTCCATAATTAAGCAGTCTGCTTATTAGCGTTCTTAATGTTGTTATTGTTTTAACCGTGTATCAACGAAAATGAATAAAACACGCTAAAACCAAAACCAAGACTTTGCTCTCAAAGGGTGCAGCCGCTTGGGGAGAAGACACAAGCGAGGCAATGATTCATTCATATTTGTATTGCGATTGACCTCTTTCATGAACCTCGCCGCCATCTTGTAAGCGAGTTTTATGGACGATTTTGACATACATTCATTATTTGCATCATAAGTGTTTGTCTCTCTGTCTGCTTAACAGGCCACTGGGTCGACGTACTGTGAATGTCACGTTTTGTGTTGTCAATAAATAAACGTTCCAATTATCTTCAATTCTTGTGGGTTTTTTTCTAAAGAAAATAATTTAAAGGTGCTCCCGGACTTGCCCAGATCAAAATGGGGCGACGGAACTTCTGTCTCCCACCCTTCCCAGTAGTGCACACAAAATGCTGCAACAGACAACGTTGTTGTTGTTGTTGTGGTGGTGGTTGTTGTGGTTGTTGTTGTTGTTGTTGTTGTTGTGGTGGTGGTTGTTGTGGTTGTTGTTGTTGTTGTTGTTGTTGTTGTTGTTTTTTTGGTTTTTTGCATCCTACATACGTGAGAGAGAACACCCATGTAATGACTAAACCAAATCTCTTCACACGTGTGTATATCATGCAAATGATGTCGGGTTAAACTACAGTCTGGCAGGGATCTAATTTTCCACTGCTCATGACGACAAAGTTACCGAGGCAAGCTTCATTTTCTAAACACTTTTGCATTTTCTGTTCTGTCTCGAAGATTTTTGAAAACTTACGCGTGACGCTAAAATTCCTACTGTGGAGTCTTTTTGGGTTTTCAAGTCATAGATTAAACGAGGCTTTGGAAGAGGCCGAGATTCAAGAAGACGCGACTTCAATTTGGACACTTCGACTCCGGGAAATTTGGTACAGAGAGCACACACGTACAGAATACAGGATAAACATAATACTACATGGCTTGCTGTATGATACCAAGTTTATACTTGTTGCATTTTGAAATATTGAAAAACACGCATTTCAATATTGAAAAAAATATATCAAAATAAAACCCGAGATAGTTCAGCTTTTACCTCACAAGGATCGTGGGGTTGTTCCTTCTGCTTCTTCTTGTGGCCGGGACGGTTGTAGCTGTTATCGGGGTAGTAGTCATTGTCCGGAAAGTGATCCTTACCGTAGAACTGACCACTTGCCACTGGAGCTACCACCGCTATCGTCTGCCAACAAAACAAAAAACTATCATTAGTGACATCAGCAACAGCGAGAGCAGCGTCGTCGTCATCATTATCGTCATCGTCTTCGTCGTCGTCGTAATCATCGTCGTCGCGTCGTCATCATCGTTGTTGTCGTCGAGTACGTCGCCATCGTCATGATTATCAGCAGCAGCAGAAGCAGCATCGTCGTCGTCGTCGTCGTCGTCGTCGTCGTCATCATTATTAGCAGCAGCAGCACCACCTTCATTGTTAGTACAGGAATTTAACACAGGGCCTATGGGATCTCAGGTAATTAACGTACTATTCTCTTCACTATTTAAACTTCACAAAACCGTTTGGTATGTATACTGTTCAAAAAAAGAAACGCATAGCTTGTAATATTTGGTTAATTTAGTTATATGGCAACAAGGATATCCACCAAACTGCAGAAAATGTTTATCTGGTCGTCGACCTTTCGTCCATTGCCACAAGTGAGCGCTGCACGTGACGCATGCGTTATCAGTGGCTACAATGTCAAAATTGCTCATTTGGCATGACCACTCGTCATGCTTCATTGTAATCTCGTGAAACTCGGGGAATATTGAGCTCTCACCATGTCTTCCAAAACCCATAAAAGCGGATTGTTCGCCACAAAGAAATCAGACGACAATTCAGCGACGAAAGATGGCCCGATTGAGCAGAGAAGACCGCCAAATTGCATTGGGTCGTTTACAAGCAGGCCAAAGTCAAAGTGCAATCGCCAGGCACTTCCACGTGTCCCAGAGCACCATCAGTAGACTGTGGGTCAGGTTTCAAGCCACTGGCTCCGTTGCTGACTTGCCACGAGCGGGAAGACCAAGGGCGACAACTGCTGCTCACGACCGCTTCATACGGCTCCGCCACCTCCGGAATCGTTTCCTGTCGGCCTCATCTTCTGTCCAGGCTCTTCCCGGGCCACACCGATTATCGGACCGGACCGTGCGGAACCGCCTGCATGAAGCTGGTTTGAGAGCTCGCAGACCTCACAGAGGAGCTGTCCTCACCCGCCGCCATCGCCAGAACCGAGTGCAGTGGGGCAACCAGCACCTTCGCTGGACCGTCCGGAATCACTGGAGACACGTGTGGTTCAGCGACGAGTCCTACTTCCTGCTCCAGCGACATGATGGTCGGAGGAGGGTCTACCGGAGAGTAAACGAACGTTACGCGCCCAACTGTGTGGATGAGGCACCCGTTCATGGTGGTGGAGGCGTCATGGTGTGGGGGGCGATCAATACCGCTGGAAGGAGCACCCTGGTGCACGTCCAAGGGCGCATAACTGCCCAGCGATACGTGGAGGAAATTCTGCGCCCACACGCCCTTCCTCTTCTGGCTGACCAGGATGCCATATTCCAACAGGACAACGCTCGCCCGCACACAGCACGACTCACCACCCAGTTCCTCACCGACCACTATGTCCAGGTGCTTCCCTGGCCATCCATGTCGCCAGACATGAACCCGATAGAACACCTCTGGGATGAATTGGACAGACGTGTGCGCAGGCGAGAAGAAGCGCCGGCAAATCACCGCGATCTATTGCAGGCACTTCAGGAGGAGTGGGACACCATCCCACAGCAAGATATCCGGCATCTGATCCAGTCCATGCCCAGAAGGTGCCGGGCAGTTGTTGCTGCTCAAGGCAGTCACACCCCCTACTGACTTGACAGCCTCGGCACCCAATCGTATTGATTGACTGATTGATTTGAAGATGCAAATGAACTGTGTGTGCATTCAACTGTGTCCATACCAAATTTCAAACAAATAATCTAAATATTGGATTTTCTGTTAATTTTTTCGAAAAATAAAACAAATTTGGCAAGTAGCAACTATGCGTTTCTTTTTTTGAACAGTATATATACAGATCAAATCCTGTAGATTCTAAAAATAAATGGAAAACGTAAATTTCAGTATAGATTCATCTGCCGTTGGCTTTCAGCAGGTAGCTCAAACCCCATGTTTTGGGATTTATATTGCTTTTTCCACTAACGCTGTCCGATATGCGGAGACAAATTTTTTAAGACGACTACAACAACAACCAAACTATCTCATTAATTTTAATTCAAAGAAATACCAAAAATGTGCCTTCGAAAGAGATTGAGATTGGCTATGTGATCAAGGCATGATACATTAACACAGAAAAAAAGAAACATGTAAGGTCACTGCTGTGCAATTCATATGTTGGTGTCTGATTCGTTTCAATATTGTAATTCTTCAGACAGGTTTGTGTGTTAAAACTACGTCAGCCCGGCTCGATCGAGAGTCATAAATCCATCACATTACTCCACGGACAAATCTGCCTGTAAGGTGAACGACATTTCTGTTCACGTTTCGTAGAACAAATGTACACAATCCTTGAAGGATTTGTTCGGTGTAAAACTGCAACATCCCGCCCGTTTTCTTACAAAACGCGGTAGCAGAAAAGAGAAGTGTACTCTTTGAAGGGGAAGAGCCTATGACAAATGGCTCATTTTTATAGAAGGCTAAACTGTAGCCTTCGCCTGTCTCCTGTCTGCTGTAAACCAGCGTGAGGCCGTGACGGAACACAGCTTAGTGGATTTGCAACATCTCCAAAACTGTATTTGCTGGGTAGGCTGATTTTTACATTTAGTCAAGTTTTGACTAAATGTTTTAACATAGAGGGGGAATCGAGACGAGGGTCGTGGTGTATGTGTGTGTGTGTGTGTCTGTGCGTGTGTGTGTAGAGCGATTCAGACTAAACTACTGGACCGATCTTTATGAAATTTTACATGAGAGTTCCTGGGTATGAAATCCCCAGATGTTTTTTTCATTTTTTCGATAAATGTCTTTGATGACGTCATATCCGGCTTTTTGTAAAAGTTGAGGCGGCACTGTCACACCTTCATTTTTCAATCAAATTGATTGAAATTTTGGCCAAGCAATCTTCGACAAAGGCCGGACTTTGGTATTGCATTTCAGCATGGAGGCTTACAAATTAATTAATGACTTTGGTCATTAAAAAACTGAAAATTGTAATTAAAATTATAAAACGATCCAAAATGACTTTTATTTCATTCTTCATCATGTTCTGATTCCAAAAACATATAAATATGTTATATTCGGATGAAAAACAAGCTCTGAAACTTAAAAATATAAAAATTATGATTACAATTAAATTTCCGAAATCGTTTTAAAAACAATTTCATCTTATTCCTTGTCGGTTCCTGATTCCAAAAACATATAGATATGATATGTTTGGATTAAAAACACGCTCAGAAAGTTCAAACGAAGAGAGGTACAGTAAAGCGTGCTATGCAGCACAGCGCAACCGCTACCGCGCTGAACAGGCTCGTCACTTTCACTGCCTTTTGCACTAGCGGCGGACTACGGTCATTGTGAAAAAATGCAGTGCGTTCAGTTTCATTCTGTGAGTTCCACAGCTTGACTAAATGTAGTAATTTCGCCTTACGCGACTTGTTTTGTATGTGTTCAAAAGCTGATCCTATGCGCTGTGGGGTTCTGTTACCGACAAATACGCGGTTGGGTAATTCGTTCTCCAACACTTGGCCTGGTGGACACCGTGTTACGCGATTTTGATCGGGAAACTTGAGCGATGTTAGGCCAAAGAAAAATATATGTTGGTTAAGGGTAACGAGATTAAAACAGATATGGTCAGTAGCTCGGTTTCTTTTTTTTCTTTTCTTTGTTTGATTAAATGTAGTCGATTTTAACGTAGGTTACTTCCCTTAGTCTCGGCATGGTTCGCAAAGTGTGCCAAACGTTTTTGGTTTTTTGAGAAATGACAAAAAAAGTTTTAGGGTCGGCGGGAAAAAATAGGGTCGGTCCGGTTAGCGTAAACCAACATATATTTTTGTTTGGCTTTATTAAAATTATGTAAAAGATGGAATTCCCATAATGTTGCTTTGACTGCAAGAAAAATAAGTAGGAATATTTGCATCTACTTATTGTTTACATTTACGAACATTTAGAAATGCACATCTTAAGGACCGGCACGGTTGGCCTAGTGGTAAGGCGTCCGCCCAGTGAGCGGGAGGTCGTGGGTTCGAACCCCGGCCGGGTCATACCTAAGACTTTAAAATTGGCAATCTAGTGGCTGCTCCGCCTGGCGTCTTGCATTATGGGGTTAGTGCTAGGACTGGTTGGTCCGGTGTCAGAATAATGTGACTGGGTGAGACATGAAGCCTGTGCTGCGACTTCTGTCTTGTGTGTGGCGCACGTTATATGTCAAAGCAGCACCGCCCTGACATGGCCCTTCGTGGTCGGCTGGGCGTTAAGCAAACAAACAAACAAACAAAGCATATCTTAAGGATAGCAGATGATGTGACGTACGTGGATTTAAATACAACTTAAATATTCGAAAAGACAGATGAATAAATAACATGTGCTATCTAAACCGTGTGTACAGTATCATTAACTACGTGGGATAAGACGTTCGCTCAACGCAGACTCATGCCAAAATCAACTCCCTGACCGTTTGCTGTGGTGAACAAAAACAAATGATGAATTAATTTCCTAAAAAGCCAGTTGTCGCTTTTACAATAATGATTCATTAAAAAAAATGTGCGCAGAGAGCAGGTAGGTTGTTCATGTTTGCTAAAAGCTTGGCCAGATCTGAGATGATTACAAGACGGAAGGAATGTGCCTTTGTTTGTTTGTTCGTTCATGGGCTGGAACTCCCACGGCTTTTACGTGTATGACCGTTTTTACCCCGCCATTTAGGCAGCCATACGCCGCTTTCGGAGGAAGCATGCATCTCACACGGCATAAATAGATCCCTGCGCCTTGAGTCTGGAGATACGCGCGCGATATAAGACTTGTTTCTATAACCCACCGAACTCTGACATGTATCACGGGTTGATGTTGATGTTTTAGGAAACGCGTATTAGGAAATGCCCTCGGTACACACGCGGCTTACTGCCCGCTACTTATTCTGCTTACCCTGCAAAATACCGCTTACTCAGCTACGATTGTACTACGCGATGGCCAAGAGAATTTGTCTGCGTCAGGTTTGCCTTCAACGTACACACAGGCACACACTAAAAAAACAATAATAATACACTATAATAATAACATCAATATCAACCCGTGATACATGGACTACAGGATCTTTTTCGTGCGCACTTGGTCTTGTGCTTGCGTGTACACACTGGGGTGTTCGGACACCGAGGAGAGTCTGCACAGAAAGTTGACTCTGAGAAATAAATCTCTCGCCGAACGTGAGGACGAACTCACGCTGACAGCGGCCAACTGGATACAAATCCAGCGCGCTACCGACTGAGCGACATCCCCGCCCGGAATGTGCCTTTAAATGTAGACAACATCAGCAAGTAAGAGGTGAATGAATGAGAGGATTTATTTATTGAGTTGCTAATAGCAGGCACTTGCAATGTATAGGCCTACCCACCCAACCACCGACCCTTACCCTACAGACACAATTTGACTGAAAGTGTGAATTACGAATTCTATTTTTAAAAGAAAAAAAAGAAGAAAAAAAAGAAGAAAAAATTCAAAAAATATAACAACTTGCTACATCATAAATATTTGATCAACTAAATCGTTGAAATTGTTTAATTCAAGTCTTTTCCATTTATTTGTTATTGCTTTACTTTTAGTCTTTTTTCTGAATTTTATCGATAAGTAAATAAATAAATAAATAAATTGTTTTTCTCTAATAACATCCCCAAAGTGTAATCTCAGCTTTGCAAATATTTCATATGCAACTGTTAAAGTAAAAATAAAACAACAAGATAATTGCCTAAGAAGAAAGAAAAAACAGCAGGAAGAGTATAACTTTCGATGGGAACATAGACCATTATAATGTATTCCAATAGAGAATACTTGTACGTTGCACATCAGTGGCTTCAAACAGCAGCACAGTGGTTTTTTTTATATTTGTACAAATAAAGCAAAAGCAGAAGTTCGTAAAATCTATAAATGAAAACATACGAGTTTAGTTTGAGAACTTGAGTACCACTGGTTTTAGACAAACACTTCCCCCAAGTTGTCTGTCAAAATCAACAACACTTTCTTCTTCTTCTTCTTCTTCTTCTTCTTCTTCTTCTTCTTCTTCGGTCATGGGCTTAGACTCCCACGTTCTCTCATGTTTTTAGCACGAGTGGATTTGTACGTGTATGACCGTTTTTACCCCGCCATTCAGGCAGCATACGCCGATTTCGGGGGAGGCATGCTGGGTATTTTCGTGTTTCTACAACCCACCGAACTCTGACATGGATTATTTGTGCTTGCGTGTACACACGAAGGGGGTTAAGTCACTAGCAGGTCTGCACATAAGTTGACCTGCGAGATCGGAAAATGCTCCACTCTTAACCCACCAAGCGGCAGCGACCTGGATTCGAACTCACGACCTTCCGATTAGGAGGCCGACGTCTTACCACCACGTCACTGCGTCCGTCCAACGACACTGTTTCTTGTCGGAAAAGAAACGCTTAAACTCAATAAATAGACTTTCATACATTCAATGGATCCAAAACGGGGCCTTGTGCTACTACATCACAATGCAAAATAGACATAAGAATTGCAGCGGAACCGTAAAAAGCTGTCATAACATCATCCACTTTGTCTTTTTTTTTTAAAGTAGAGCATTGTCTTTTTGGGCTACCTGCTGAGCCCAAGGAAACATGAAGTTTATCGGCTTGCACTTTGTTCGCTTTTATTTCCTCCCGACTGTCAAAAACAATCTACAGCTTGAATCCCCGAAACGTGAAGGCAACTGACAATGAACTGTAATATTGACATTCCCTTTCACTTCCGTCAAAAACGTCAAAAACAAAAGTGTGTTGTTGATTGCTAGTTTTCTTCATGTCTGTAGCCTTGCATTAGGCCAAAAAAAAAGTGTGGTTACGGTAACATAGCCAAAAAAAATAGGGTAGGTAGGTAGGCAATCACTTTTTTTTTTTAACTTTTTTTTCTAATGTGTACAAATTAAACCTACTTGACAGGGAAATAAGTGTGCGACTCGGGCGCTTTCGCTTTCATTGCGTTTTTTGCACTCGTTTTTTTTTTGGTGACAAATGTAATAAAAAGTTATAGGATCGGCCCCTAAAAATAGGGTAGGTCGGGTTACCGTAACCACACCTATTTTTTTTTTTTTAGGCCTTAATATCCTGTTGATGCTTGGTCACTGTGAAGATAAATCGTAAAGCCTGTCCTAATCTGGGCGAAGACAGTCGACTAAGGCCAAAAAAAAAATAGGTCTGTTTACGGTAACATAGGCCAAAAAAATAGGGTCGGTAGGTCGGGATTTTTTTTTTTTTTTTTTTTCCCAAAAACCATATTTTTACGTTATTTTGCCAAAAAAACAAGTTTTTTTTATTTTTTTTCCCAAATGCCAAAAAAAAGTCTAGGGTCGCGCGAAAAAACTAGGGTCGGTCGGGTTACCGTAAACAGACCTATTTTTTGGGGGGGCCTAAGCGAAGTATACTTCGCGAAGCTGGTCGAAGGAAGCTTTAGAACTAAGTCGACTTCGGTTTCAAGTAAAGACCGCCTGAAGGAACAGTGGAGGCCATCCGTCTCTGGAGTCTCGTCAGCCTCTTGTTACGGTATTCTGCCCAGAGAAGTCGACTTGAGCCGGCAGTCTGCAAAACTCGGAAACTTTCTTATAAATCGGCGAAAAAATTGTCGCCATTGCGGCAGATATGCTCATCTTATATTTATTGTGTTTCACAATGAGGGGAATCTGACGACAAGGACTACCTTATTTCTACCAAAAATTGCCGAACTTTGTTCTAATCATTGTGACGAATTTGCCGAAGAAAAAGTCCTAGCAACGTCTCCGTTATCATTTCCTTTTCCTTTTTAACTGGGATGTGTTATAACAATACTTTAGCCATTAACGTATATATCGATTGAACATTGGATTGTTCTTCTTTGAGTCATATGACGTCAGAGTCCGACAAAAACTCATATTCAGGCGGCTTGCCGAGACTACAAGAGACTGATGTCTGTGTTCGTGTTATCGTGAAAATTAACAGGAATTTCCACTAAAACCGATTGATACATAAATGTTATTTGTATTTTTGGCCAAAATATGACATTTGACACAGATCTCGACAGTCAGGATCACCCTTAATGCTGGCGCAGTCTCGGAGGAACCCTTGTTGTCTTGATCAGTGTGAAATGTCATATTTTTTTCAAAATACGAATAACATTTACTATTTATTTTGCTTATCTATCTTATTGTTTTTGTATTGTACTAAAGGTACAAAGTAGTCGGCAACCACATTTTGCTAAAGATTCTGTCCAATCCACAAAAGTGGCCTCACTGTAAGAAAAAAAGAAAATTATGATGAATAGAAAATACATAGTGCTCAGTTTGTTTGATCGCATTAGAGTGAAATATTAGAGATATTGACCCCTCTGGTGCCAGCTCTATCAGGGCGGTGTCGATAAATAAATCCCTGCGCCTTGAATATGTGCGCGATATAAATTGCATCAAAAAAGAAAAAAGAAATAAATCCCTGCGCTTAGAACTGTACCCACGGAATACGCGCGATATAAGCCTCATATTGATTGATTGATTGATTGATTGAGTTGTGTAGTCAAGCGTAGTTGGGTTTTTTCAAGACACTTTGATGCTGTATTTGCCCTAAACAATTGCATTTGTTTCAATTATACTTTAAAAAAAATGTATCTCAGTCATTGTCAATCAAATTATAGTCTCGATCACATGTTCTGATTTTTCTTTCTTTTTTTAGAGAGAGAAACTAAAATGACGGTTAAAAAGGAGACACTGAGCATTACTTGAAATTGACGTTGTCGGTCTTCCTTAAATGCCCAGTCTGCCTTAAATGGTTTACAGAACAATTTTTATCTTCTCACGAAAAATTAGTTATAGCCTTATGGTTCACACTTGCAATTGCATTTAATAGCATTACATGACACAGTTTGTTTGAATGTCTATTTAGCTCGCGTAAACCACACACCAGTGTTCACCCCTGAGCCATCGTGGACCGGTGTGATTTGTTTGTTTGTTTGTTTGCTTAACGCCCAGCCGACCACGAAGGGCCATATCAGGGCGGTGCTGCTTTGACTTATAACGTGCGCCACACACAAGACAGAAGTCGCAGCACAGGCTTCATGTCTCACCCAGTCACATTATTCTGACACCGGACCAACCAGTCCTAGCACTAACCCCATAATGCCAGACGCCAGGCGGAGCAGCCACTAGATTGCCAATTTTAAAGTCTTAGGTATGACCCGGCCGGGGTTCGAACCCACGACCTCCCGATCACGGGGCGGACACCCGTGTGATCCACTTTCCTTTTTTTCACAATTTAGTCGTCAGTTTGTGATTTCAATGCGACTCGCTGGTATCTTCAATTGCACGTTATTGTGTACCTCTGATTCTAAAACGCAACAAACGGCTGCGAGTCACACGAACGTATCGGCGGCGGTTGGCTTCAAAAAAGCAAGCGTTATGCAGAAAATTCGTCTGCTACGGGAAACACGACCTTGCGTCAACTGCTTCCGGGCTCCCTTTTTTCAAAGTTTCAAAACTTTGATTTGTACTGATCTTGTCTTGATGAAAAAAGAATTATTTTATGATTTAAGAATGTTTATTTAACAAGCTGTCAAATTATTATTCAGATTTTAAAAGTTAGGTCTAGCGTCAAAACGAGGTGTCCGATTTTTCTCATTGTAGATCCGGCTGGCCACGACAAATTAAATTCTTTGAAAAAAGCTCGCTCTTTACGGAGGGCACTAGGATGTTCTCAAGCGGTGAGTGTTTAAACGAAAGGGTGTCTGTACCGTGTGTAAAAGCCTGACAGTGTCTGTGACCAGAAACTGATGGTTTACGGGAAGCTGAGTGTGCCTTTACGAATCCTATATTGTTCTTTGCATTAGCTTCGGCTTGTTTGTTTTTCAGTGGGAGTATTTACCGGCTGTAATCGGGATCGACAGACGACTCAAGCAATAATTATTGTTTAAATGCGTTTGGCATCGTCTGTAATCCGTCCAATATAAAATCGAAGAAAGAGAGAATGATTGCTTATGCTATGGCTTAAAAATGACAAAAACGACCTGAAACAATTTAAATTTAAACAAATATTTAAACTAAACATACACCAAAAATGAAATGACCATCACAAAAGGGTTTGAAACCTGTATATGTTTGAGATTTTCGTGTGTGAAGGGATGATACTTTAAACTTAAGAAAATAGCCACATTTCAAACAAATACTTCCGTACTATTCCTTTCATTCTGTCGCATGTATTTGCCCGTTTAAAACAGCATATCTCTTTCGGATAGGGGAATTCTATTTAGGTGTGTTCTTCAAACTTTGTTTATATCTTAAAACTAGATGAATACCCGCTTCGCCGGGTACGGCTTCGCCGGGAAGAAGTCGAGCCGAATACCCGGCTGCGCCGGGGACCCGGCTTTGCCGGGTGTACGCCGGCTTTGCCGGCGCACCGCACGAAGGAAGGGAGATAAACGCGCAAAACACTGGAGAAGAGTAATACCCGGCTTCGCCGGGACAGTGACCTTCTAAAAATAGTATAACGGGAATATGGATTGAGCGTTGTCGACAGTGACCTTCTAAAAATAGAAACGGGAATATGGATTGACGCCACACGAAGGAAGGGAGATAAACGCTGAAAACACTGGAGAAAATAAGGAAGAGTTACTGGGAATGGATCCAGAGAAAAACCAAAATCGGTTCAGCGCTGGGCGCTGAGAGCACGTGTTCAAATATCTCATCGACCAGGTTGTGTCCGGGGTGGACCTGAATATGGCCACCAAATTTGAAAGAGATCCATCGAGAACTTTGGACGTGCATCGCGGACACACACACACACACACACACACACACACACACACACACACACACACACACACACACACACACACACACACACACACACACACACACACACACACACAAGTCGTATATATATATATATAGAAGCACATTTTTTTTCCATCTTAGAAGCCAAACTGCATCCCTTACAATAATGAATCCGATAAATCCGAACAGAACCATTGTTCCTGAAATAGACCATTTGTTTAACAAAAGTAAGTCACATTTCTTTCTTTCTTTATTTGGTGTTTAACGTCGTTTTCAACCATTCAAGGTTATATCGCGACGGTAAGTCACATTTAAAACGGCACTTTTTCAATTGGTGAACATATAAGGACACACAATATATCAATGTAGAAAAACACCAATGTGTACAGTGATATGACCATGTCTATATGCTATGAAATGTGTTGTCATAGTTAAATCATAACAATCAAACTAGAAAACAATAATCGAAAGGAAAAAACACTCCTTGTTGAAAAGTAGCAATAGTATACAAACCATTCACCCAAGCCGGATTAAAAAAACCATAAGCCTCATTATGATTTGAATATTAAACCAACATAACGATATATTATACATATCATCCGTGAATAAATTTGAATAGATAATTAGCCGGGGGTATTAGAAGACTTATCAGCTTACCACCAGGCCCAGAAGCACGCCAGCTGTCAGAGGAGACATGGCGACCACTAGTCATAAAATGGGACGGCGCTCTTCTTTTCTATCCCGATCCAAGTTTTATATCACAGTAGCAAGTCCATCACAACCGCATTGTCCAATCGCTGTCTGAGATTGGAGAAAATGGAGGCGTCCAACCGGTTGGGTTTTATATGAACCAAAATTGTTCGTGCACGCCTACTTTTTGTCCAGGAAAGGGCAACAAATGTCAGTTTTCTATCTGTCGGAAATAGTTTGGCATTTTAGGATAATCTGGTCCATAGCAAGCGGAGCAGTTTAAGCCAGGCAAAATGGTGCAAATGTGAGACCGCACTTATGATCCCTGAAAACAACGCGCGTACGTGCGAGGACGCACGCACACTCGCACCTGTACCTCCGCCAAAACGCACAAAACATAAACACACGCGCGCACGCACAAACACACACACAAACACACACACACACACACACACGCACACACACACAAACAAACAAACAAACACACACACACACATACTAACACACACACACACACACTAACACACACTAACACACACACTAACGCACACACTAACACACTAACACACACACACATACACACACACACACACTATCAAACACACACACTAACACTAACACACACACACACACACACACTATCAAACACACACACTAACACACACACACACACACACACACTAACACTAACACACACTTACTAACACACACAGAGAGACGGGGGTGGGGGGCTTGGCTATTAAGAAAAAATGGAGATCTGAGACAACTGCTCCAAAGAGTTCACTCCGTAGAACGTGTTTGTTTGTTTGTTTGTCAGTTTGACTGTTTGTTGTGCGGTTTTATTTCATTCGTTGTGTGTGCTTTGTTTCATCCAATATGGCTGACACAATTTTGAATATGTCATACATAATACACGTTCATTAATCAGGACTAGTTTGGGCCTGTTTTATGGTCTTGTTTGTTGATCCTACACTATATTTAGGTACACTTAGCGGACTGATATTCACTAAAGTTGCACGTATTCGGTAAACTTCGTGCTTGAGTTCCAAAATGGACAAATACCGATAATAACTCTGTCGGAATAAAAAAACAAGAAAGGTAGGTTGTTGGAACGTTTGTTATTGACAAAACAATACATTCACAGATATTTCGACCCAACGGTCTTTTAAGTGAACAGACAAACAAATATTCACACAAAAATTATCTTGATAGTTCTATCAGTTTACAACAACCTACTTTTACAACGTTCCAACAACATACCTTTCTTGTTTTTTGATTCTGAATTTTGGAACGTTGACAGTCTCTGTGTTTGTTTGTTTGTTTGCTTAACGCCCAGCCGACCACGAAGGGCCATATCAGGGCGGTACTGCTTTGACATATAACGTGCGCCACACACAAGACAGAAGTCGCAGCACAGGCTTCATGTCTCACCCAGTCACATTATTCTGACACCGGACCAACCAGTCCTAGCACTAACCCCATAATGCCAGACGCCAGGCGGAGCAGCCACTAGATTGCCAATTTTAAAGTCTTAGGTATGACCCGGCCGGGGTTCGAACCCACGACCTCCCGATCACGGGGCGGACGCCTTACCACTAGGCCAACCGTGCCGGTCAGTCTCTTTGTTTTTGGATTAACTCTGTCGGGTTTGTATGGGTCGTGAAAGAGGTTTTTTTCTTGGAAACATTGAGGAAAGCTTTGCCACGTGACATTTGGCCAGCAACAAAAAAACTCTGTTTACGGTAACATAGGCCCAAAATATAGGGTCGGTAGGTCGGGATTTGTTTTCCCAAAAAAACATATTTTTAAGTTATTTTGCCAAAAAACAAAGACTTTGTTTTTTCTTTTTTCTTTTCTTCCCCAAATGCCAAAAAAAAGTCTAGGGTCGCGCGAAAAAATAGGGTTTTTGCCTTATAGCCCAGTCACTAACGAGCCAGCGGCGTTTATCAACACGTACTCCCCGTGCACGCGTGTAGACGCGCCGATGATGTATTGTTTAACGCCCTCACAGTAAAACCATTAGGGGCATGTTCCCGGGTTTGAAAGATGGTTAAAAAAATTTTTTTAAAAAGACAGAAAAAAGCTAAAAATTAAAAAGCGCCGATCGCTAGTGACTGGCCTATAATGTTGAAGATACATTTGTATAAAATTGGTGTCGTTTGTCGTTCATGTCAAACTCGCCATAAAACCTCTCCATAAATGGTGCCTTTAGACACCATAAAACGGGAGTACAATCATGTACCGAAAATAAAAAAAATAGAAATGTTTGTTTATAAAACGCCACTGCTGCAAGGTCGCTTACACTTACCACTTGGATCGTACCCACATTTCGGAGAGTGTAAGTGACTATTAGCGACCCTTAAACACCCCAGGATTACCATCATTCTGTCTCCTGAGAACCACCAGAAAGGAGTTCCCGTGTTTTTTCCCTCACCTGCCGGCCATATTCTTGCACCAAATGCGGCAAGGGCGACAACAAAGTGCAAAGTTTACACCGAGCGGTACTAGTTATGTCCCTTGATTGAAGGTTTAATGGCCGCTTGGAAGGGAAGGTAACATAAAAAGTGTTTTGTGTGAGACCGATGCGAGCGGGGGGTCGAATCCGACAAGGAAATGGTAACGGTAGGAAGGGGGACGGGCGCAGTGGCGTGGTAGTTAAGACGTCGGCCTCCTAATCGGGAGGTCGTGAGTTCGAATCCCGGTCGCTGCCGCCTGGTGGGTTAAGAATGGAGATTGTTCCGATCTCCCAGGTCAACTTATGTGCAGACCTGCTAGTGGCTTAACCCCCTTCGTGTGCACCCGCAAGCACAAGACCAAGTGCGCACGGAAAAGATCCTGAAATTCATGTCAGAATTCGGTGGGTAATAGAAACACAAAAATACCCAGCATGCTTCCTCCAAAAGCGGCGTATGGCTGCCTAAATGGCGGGGTTAAAACGGTCATACACGTAAAAATCCACTCGTGCACAAAGACGAGTGTACGTGGGAGTTTCAGCCCACGAACGCAGAAGAAGAAGAAGAAGAAGAAGGTAGGAAGGGGAATAGACCACTGTTCGACTGTTGATCTACTTGCTGTTTAGCCCGGATGTCAGGGTTAAACGTTTTTTCAACAGTGCGACATCAGGTTTTAGAATATAAACAAATATGACGGTATTATGCAGTTCCCCGATGAAAATTATCCGTCAATGTGGAGTTATTTCAACAATGCACAAGCCTAAAAAACTGAAAATTCAGAAA
>NC_090255.1:26531410-26538910 GCF_037325665.1 Littorina saxatilis | reverse complement strand
TTCAACCACAAAGGTTAGAAGGTTATATTGCGACGGGGAAAGGGGGGAGATGGGATAGAGCAACTTGTCAATTGTTTCTTGTTCACAAAAGCACTAATCAAACATTTGCGCCACACGCAAGACAGAAGTCGCAGCACAGGCTTCATGTCTCACCCAGTCACATTATTCTGACACCGGATCAACCAGTCCTAGCACTAACCCCATAATGCCAGACGCCAGGCGGAGCAGCCACTAGATTGCCAATTTTAAAGTCGTAGGTATGACCCGGCCGGGGTTCGAACCCACGACCTCCCGATCACGGGGCGGACGCCTTACCACTAGGCCAACCGTGCCGGTTGGAGATGGTGAGTCGAATCGTTTACAAGGGAAGGGCTGTGCATTTGCCTGAGTGCGTGTCCTAGTTGCATAATATCAACGGGTGGTTCTGGTGAGGTTATGCCCCCTCTTTCTTTCGGCTGGTATCTGGCGCCACCTCGCGGCAAGATCACACGAGAAAGGAGAAAAAACAAACTTGCATTGGTCCCAAATAGCATATCGGTTTGGTAACAGTTCGTGTGTAAGTCGTGCATTGTATACGGTAAACAGACAATGGTCGGTTCTGGTGAGGTTATGCCCCTTCTTTCTTTCGGCTGGTAACTGGCGCCACCTCGCGGCAAGATCACAGGAGTTGTCTCGCGTTATCACCCCAGAAGCGCTCATTGTTTCATGTGTCATGTACTTTGAATACAATTGTATTTCAAGCAAGGGCTGTGCCTTTAAACTGCCAGCGGGGTGTTGCAGGTAGCTCTGTTTCCTCCTTGGGGATGAAGCTACCAGGGGAAGGGATTGTGTTGGAGGTGCGGGTAGAGGGGTAGCCCTTCCGGTGCTCCCCCTTGGACCTCCCTAGTCTAGGACCCTGGGTCTTCGCGAGGTGGCCATTGTGGCGTAATCCCTCCGGACTAGCATAACGTTTCCCTATCCCAAGACCGACCGTGCGTGGTCTATGACCACATCCTCTACGAGGTGACCCTATCAACTAGGCAGCGCAAGCCCCTAGGCGAAACACGGCGGATCTAGAGGAGAGAACCTCGATAAAAAATTTGAGCTGCCATGAAGACGGAGCATGTTGGCTGAGGACAGCGGGCAGACCTTCTGTGCCGACACCCATCTACAGGAGAAAACCAGGCATGCACGCATCAAACCCAACATGGCCATAAAAAGAGAGAAACTGCCATCTTTGAAGGAGAAAAACCCAACACTCAAAACTGTTCATGATTATTAATTATTTATCTTCTGGACATCCTGATCGTTAATTGTTAAAGCCCCACTCCGCCACTTGAAAACAGTTTGCCCCAGTGTCCCAAATCTGGTCCGGCTGTTACATGGGTATAAGGGCCATCCCTCCTTTTGGTTATATACCAGATATCCACACCCTGACTGCTGGCTGTCGGGAGTTGGAATTGTTTTATGAATTAATTTCCGAAAAATGCACAAGTACCTTTCACGAAATTCATTCTTACACACTGGGAGCCCCCAGGCTGTGGATTTTTGGTTTGTGACCAAGAGGAGGGAGGGTCTAATCCCATGTTAAGGCTTGACCTGATCTGAAACAGCGAGGCAAACTGTGTTCACGAGGCCGAGTGGGCCTCTAAATATCGATATCAAGAGGTTCTACCTATTTCATTTTCTTCGTGAGCATATAGCCATTCCCCGATCCCGCCTTTCTTGTTTATTACACCCCCGGTATAGGGGTGTGTATAGGATTCGGTCGATGTGTTTGTTTGTTTGTTTGTGTGTTTGTGTTCGCATATAGATCTCAAGAATGAACGGACCGATCGTCACCAAACTTGGTGAACAGGTTCTATACATTCCTGAGACGGTCCTTACAACAATTGGGACCAGTCAAACACACGGTTAGGGAGTTATTGGTGGATTAAGATTCTACAAGGACTTATAGAGGGACATATTAATGGTCAAAGGGAAATAACCTTCTCAGTTGGTGGCAGTGAGAATGGTAAGGACGGGGGTGTTTTTCCTACCTCGGAGGAATTTCTTGTTTATTCATGAAACTGGATGTCCCTTTCAAAGAACAAAATGAATGCGTCCCATGGTGGACAATATGCGGAATGAACTGGGGGCTACATTTTAAACCGCTATATATTTTTTTTTATTTATTGTTTTTTTAACTGATGGAAAAGCGCATTGCCACAAACATTCGAACGGGTGACTTGTGACGGTTTTGCGACAACACAATAAAAAGGCTTGGGCATCTAAAATGTAGGATGAAAAAAGAGGATACCATATTTTATTTTATGTGAAACCGTGCAAATCTGTCTCCTTTGATAGATTGATTTGCATGAAGGGTGTAATATGTTCACAACCAAAAAAATGCACATGTCATCAGAAATGCATAATTTCACCATTGCTCTTCGACCTTGAGGATTAACCCGGTTAAAATTACCAAGCCATAACGTTTAGAAATTTGCACGAACTCAAACCAACCGAAACATGCGTCAATCAAGTCCACACACAAGCACATGATCTTACAAGCCCCTCACCAAGATGCCCTTCAGTCGACGCGCGGTGATACATTATGCCCTTTGACCTTCTATCATTTCGGACTAAGATTAGAATACGGGATTGTGGCACTTGCAGACTTCGGGACGACGCGTTGACAACGCGCGGTTTATGGTCGTTTTGTTGTTGTTGTTTTTTATATAAAGAGAAGCAAAACGGGCGTCTACAGATCAATCAAGTGAAAGGGGTGGGGGGGGGGGGCAACTTGTAGATAATTTACCTGTGGTCGACACCAGTTGGCAGTAGGCACAAACAGACTCAAAGACACAGGTATACGTAATTACAGAGAGATACATACAGGCCAAAGAAAGAAATTCACTTGCACACTAGCACGCACTCACACACACATACATACTTACATGGTTACACACGCACGTAAACAAGCTCGCACACACGCACACAAGCACGCACACACACACACACACACACACACACACACACACACACACACACACGCACACACATGGCCATTAACACAAGCACGCACACACACACACGCACACACACTCCCACACACACACACGCGCACGTAAACACACACACACGGACGCACACACACACACACACACACACACGAACAATTACATATGCGTACGCACGCATACGCCCACACACAATAAACACGCACGCACGCACGCACGAGCGCTCGCACACACACACACACACACACACACACACACACACACACACACACACACACACACTTAAACACTCAACCACACACACCAAGTATAGCTCGCGTAAAAATCTAGGGCTGTCACAAACAGAATTCAGCGTGCTCCATAACATATTACAACATCCTATTACAAAGCTGTGAATTTGTATCATGCATTAGCAAGAGACCATGACTGTCAGTGTCAAATGCATGTTTCAGGTTTTGTGTGCTCTCTCTCTCACTTTTCTGCGTGACGATATTATTTTTTTGAGCCCTTAGGAAAAATGTGCACCTCTTTCGCTTCACAAATAAACCGCGTGGTACTCTGAACAACCTTTCTATGCTACCAAAAAAGTTAGTTTTTGTTGTTTCCCGATTTAGACGCTTTAAATCTTTTTTTGTGAGTATCGTTTCCTGTGGTCTAGTGTAAATGATCAAACAACATGGCATTCGCAATGGAAATCATACACACAATGTCAAAAGGAAGCGCGATTAGGAGGCCGATGTCTTACCACCACGCCACTGCGCCCGTCGGTAACGTATACGACGGGCGCTTGCATTTCACCTCACGACAGAGCCAGGAGTCACCTGATGGCCCTGGCAATATTTGTTTCGTATGATGCTGGTAACGTAGAAGGCGGTTGTGGAACCCCCATGTCTATTTTGTTTCCTTGGTTGCCTCTTCGCTAGACGAGGACGCACCTCAGCAGTAAACACAGCTCTTAGCATAAACTACAAACTTTTGTAGGATGTTTTAGGGATATTTGTGTGTAAAAGGGCCCCAAAAATGTGATAAAAAAAAGGAAAGAGAGAATGCTTTATGTCCTACAGGCTAAATATTTCGCCTCTTAAGGACAAGATATGGGTTATATGATTCGAGTTTTACGCCCTCACGGCTTTTGACGAGATACACAAGTGTATGCGTGTTTAGGTGGTATCAGCCTTCTGCACTTATGGCAGAATGACCAAGATCTGTTACGTGCCATTGTGGTGACACGGGGGTGGGACATGGCTTCCGTCTCTGGGTCTGCACATGGAGTTGACCCGTGTCCGTCCCGGCCCGAATTCGAACCTGCGACCTTCCGATAACAATTAAGTCCAGTGCTCTACCAACTGAGCTACTGCCCCCCCCCCCCCCCCCAAAAATAAAAAAAATTGATCAAATTATATTCCCGAAAGAAGTTCCTCACTTTTAGCCATGGTGTCGACGCACAAAGACCTCCTCCTGCACAACAATGGCTGCAGCAACAGCAATGATGGTCGCGTCATTGAAAATGATTGTGCTTGTGTCACAGTAGGTCTTGCCTATATTTTTAAAATAAATACATGTTCTTAAAATGTACTCCCGGACAGGAACGTATATGTTGGCTGTATGTTATATAGCAATGCGTTATTCATTGATATGTATGTGACTGCACGTTAAATAATGTTATGTTGTCGTAGTATTTTGTTTGTACAGCGCTTTGAGCAGGGTTAAACGCTGGATACATGCGCTATATAAATATTATATTGCTATTTCATATGTTACGTGGATTTCCATTGGTCAATTGGGCAAAACTGAGCTCAGTGCAAAAGTGATATCGACGACATTTCCGTCGATATCAGTTTTGATATCGACGACCTCTTTATTGCTTCCCCACTTCAAAAACAAAAACACCTAAATTTAAAAACAAACAAATATATATATGAAAATGTAATTATCCCAGAATTTAGTTGAGCAAGTGACTAAAGACTTTTTGAAAGGAAAGACATTTTAAAATACTGAAAATTACAAGAACAGAGTGAACAAAAAGAAATAATAATCAGAGGGAGGGATATGGAACAGCCAAAACTGAGACAAATACTTTTGTAATTTCTTTACAGTAAATACAAAATGTCCAGAGAATTAGCAATATATCTAACATTGACTGACTGTGTGACGATATCTTCTGCTATTGGTCTGTTTTGACAGTGATATCAAAATCTCGACCTCCTGTCTCGATTTTGATATCACTGTCTCAACAGACCATAGCAGAAGATAATCACAGTCCGTCAATATTGGGTAATGCATTATTATATTGCTCTCGGGGCTAGAAAATACGTGGGCTGCTCCATAATTTTTAAGAATCACGAAAACATGCTGTGAAAAAATAATAATGTGAAATATAAATATGTTGATATACTTGTACATTACTCTTACTACCCGTACACGTATTTCACGTGTATTGATGTGCCGAAGTTAGCTCAAGACCTACCATAACGGAGGTGAGAAAAGAAACTTTTCCGTATTTTTGTATCATCTGCGGGACCCCCAGAACAACGAAAACCGATATGTGCAATGTTAAACTTGTGGGGTCCTGATTTGGCCAATATGGTCCGCTGGACCCAAAAAGCAACAACTAACTAACTAACTAACTAACTAACAAAAACTGAAATGGTCGCTTCTTATTGACATTGAGCGCTCTTCTGTAGGACAGGTGCTCCATCTATGAGGGTAAACAAAGTAACCAAACAAGGGAAATAACTCAGTTGAAGTAACCCCACAAAGGAGGTATTTCTTTGCCTATTTACGGCATTGAAACTTTCGTTTGCAAAGGGAAGGCAGTCCTTCTGCGCAGTGGCAATATTTGTAACGCCGAATCTTCTAAATAGATTAGAGGATTGACGCTGTTCGAAAAGACTTCTCCAGTGGAGGCCCACGAGAAGCTGTGGGGATCGACAACGTCGCTGCGGGCTGACAGCGGACTTCGTCCTGCAGACTGGATTGACAATTTATCATGGCCGGGGACGCAGCAGAAGAAGAAGAAGAAGAAAAGACCTCTCTCTGAGTCGTTATTGATTGAGGAACAGTTTGATTATGGGAGGACGGGTTACTTCGGGCAGGGGGGGGGGGGGGGGTAATGTGGTATGTGCGCATGTGGTTTTTCAAACATTTCAAAAAGCCAGTAGCAGCTAGCAAGCGTGGGAATCTAAAATTGTCCATTCGGTCACATTCCACACTTTCTGAACAGATCACTTCCAGATCAAGAGACGACGACATCAAAATAAAACAAGTCGCGTAAGGCGAAATTACTACATTTAGTCAAGCTGTGGAACTCACAGAATGAAATTGAACGTAGTCCGCCGCTAGTGCAAAAGGCTGTGAAAGTGACGAGCCTGTTTGGCGCGGTTGCGATTGCGCTGTGCTTCATAGCACGCTTTACTGTACCTCTCTTCATTTTAACTTTCTGAGCGTGTTTTTAATCCAAACATATCATATCTAATGTTTTTGGAATCAGGAACCGACAAGAAATAAGATGAAAATGTTTTTAAATTGATTTCGAAAATTTAATTTTGATCATATTTTTTAATTTATTTAATTTTCAGAGCTTGTTTTTAATTCAAATATAACATATTTATATGTTTTTGGAATCAGAAAATGATGAAGAATAAGATGAACGTAAATTTGGATCGTTTTAGAAAGCAAATTATTTTTTTACAATTTTCTGATTTTTAATGACCAAAGTCATTAATTAATTTTTAAGCCACCAAGCTGAAATGCAATACCGAAGTCCGGCCTTTGTCGAAGATTGCTTGGCCAAAATTTCAATCAATTTGATTAAAAAAATGAGGGTGTGACAGTGCCGCCTCAACTTTTACAAAAAGCCGGATATGACGTCATCAAAGACATTTATCGAAAAAATGAAAAAAAGGTCCGGGGATATCATACCCAGGAACTTTCATGTCAAATTTCATAAAGATCGGTCCAGTAGTTTACTCTGAATCGCTCTACACACACACACGCACACACACACACACATACACCATGACCCTCGTCTCGATTCCCCCTCTATGTTAAAACATTTAGTCAAAACTTGACTAAATGTAAAAATACCATGTCACTCCGACTACGAGCTACAAAAAAGCCAGCAAGCAGGAGGAGTGAAGATCCAATAATTATGATCCATTTTGTCACATTCCACACGTTTCTGAGCGGTGCTCTTCCTCGGCGTGACGCACACAAAATATATTTTGAGTACAGACTTCTACGCTGTTACACTACACTGACAAATTTAAATCCATCTTTGACGACCAAGACTGTACAGGAAAACCCTTGTTGATGTCGGTTTGATGTACTTTCACTGACTGGAAGTCTTGTGACGACTAAGCTTCTGCAAATGTCTGGTCGTTACCAACACCATAGAATACTGTCCACCGTTTGTCACGTGCGTTTTATTGTGTTTTTAGTCACGCAGTAGTCTCTAACAGATTAGGCAGGTGAAAAGTAAGTCCCATGTGTTATATTTTACGATATGCCTGTCAGGTGTGTT
>NC_090255.1:26528714-26531210 GCF_037325665.1 Littorina saxatilis | reverse complement strand
CCAGCCGACCACGAAGGGCCATATCAGGGCGGTGCTGCTTTGACATATAACGTGCGCCACACACAAGACAGAAGTCGCAGCACAGGCTTCATGTCTCACCCAGTCACATTATTCTGACACCGGACCAACCAGTCCTAGCACTAACCCCATAATGCCAGACGCCAGGCGGAGCAGCCACTAGATTGCCAATTTTAAAGTCTTAGGTATGACCCGGCCGGAGCAGCAACTGTGTGAAAAAACTGTGTCGTGTATGCAGTAAAAGAGAAAGACAGCATAAAGAAAAGAGGACCTTTGACTTCGTGTGCGCACAGTTTCAGGCAGAAATTCTGACAGTGTTTTCACTGGATATTCGTAATGATATTGAAGGGACACATCGTCCACATCTGTGTAAACAGTGCTACAAAAAAATCATTAGTAGCAGGAATCCACCAAGTGGTGTGCCTCCGGGTAGGTACGTGTCTGACAGTGATAAGTTACATATTGTTTCTGTCAACCAACAGTGGAGTCCATGGTGTGTTTGTAATTATGTGACCGATTGCTTCCCCTGCAACACCTATTTTAGTCAGAAAACAGGAGGTGTGTTCAGAAAAAACAAAATCCAGGGAAACTGAAGTTTCGTCGTTTTCATTGAACCAGCCATCCGCATCAAATACTGTTGATTTTGATGATACGGTTCAGTGCAGTTCAACACAGGTTAAAAGACCTCAGTTGGTTGACGCACAGACTTCTCCGTTTGTGTTCAACACACCCAAGTTCAGTTCGACACCGGTTAAAAGGCCAAAGTTGGTTGACGCACAGACTTCTCCGTTTGTGTTTAACACACCGAACTTTAGTTCGACACCGGTTAAACGGCCAAAGCTTGTCGACGCACAGACATCTCCGATTATGTTTAACATTCCCGTCGATTCGCAGACACTATCCCTTGTTAAACAAGAAGGTGCCGTTTGAATAAATTATTACAGACATAGACAAACAAGACAATCCCCTTCTATGTATGTCTGTGAGAACTCGGGAATGCTGGAGGAGGGGGTGGGGGGAGGGGGTGGGGGGAGGGGGCGGGATAAACAAGACCCCTTTTAATACAAAAAAAAAGAAACTTAAAACACGCAGCTTGTTAAACGAAAGTAAATAATCATACCTACACTACCACAGATACAACTGAACCACTCTATAGTGTCAACTTGTCGGCCAGCCATTTTATGACGGTACCTGACGATGGTAATCCGGCTAGAGAGCACTCAGTTTTTACAACGGACATTTTTGTGACGGTAATGGTTGTACGTCAACTGTTTTGAGAATCATACCGAGTGCTGTATGACGTTATTGATTTTTCCGCTCTGATACCCAGGTACCGGAAAGACGGGAAAGGCGGAGAATTTTTATTGGCTGTAATCAATTACGCGCAGAAGAGGGCTTGGCACGGACATAGCATAGGTCTAGCATACTGGTTGCTAGAAAAGGAAAGTCGCTCTTTGAAAGTGGACTGACTTGCAGGTACGTTATATTGTTTCAAATGTATTCATCGCTGTTTCATGTTACACTGACTATCATGTTTTCATGTTACACTGACTATCATGTTTTCATGTTACACTGACTATCATGTTTTCATGTTACACTGACTATCATGTTTTCATGGTACATTGACTATCATGTTTTCATGGTACATTGACTATCATGTTTTCATGGTACACTGCCTATCATGTTTTCATGTTACATTGACTATCATGTTTTCATGTTACACTGACTATCATGTTTTCATGTTACACTGACTATCATGTTTTCATGTTACACTGACTATCATGTTTTCATGTTACACTGACTATCATGTTTTCATGTTACACTGACTATCATGTTTTCATGTTACACTGACTATCATGTTTCATGTTACACTGACTATCATGTTTTCATGTTACGCTGACTATCATGTTTTCATGTTACACTGACTATCATGTTTTCATGTTACACTGACTATCATGTTTTCATGTTACACTGACTATCATGTTTTCATGTTACACTGACTATCATGTTTTCATGTTTTGTTTCTGTTTTGTTTAGAATCTTTGAATCTGTCTTTCTTTCTCTCTTTCTTTCTCAGTTTCTCAGTTTCTTTCTTTCTTGTTTTGATTTTGTTTGTTCCTTTCTGTCTGTCTTTCTTTATCTTTTTTTTTTAATTTTTGAATGTTCCTATCTTTCTTTCTTTCTCTATCTTTTTTTCTTTCTTTCATCTTTTGCGTCCTTTTTTTTGGTTATCATTTACAGTCCGTCTTTCTTTCTTTCTTTCTCTGCGATTGAAGCAGAGGCACAACTTTCTTCTCTTTCTGTCACTCAAATAAACGGACACCCCTGGGGGACAAAAGGGAAAAATTTAAATTAAAATCTTCTGTGACAGAGTCAAGCTGAAAACAAGGTCAATATTGCTTACCTTTTAAGACGCCAGCGGTAACCTACCTAGTAAATTATATATGGACAAATACTGGACGCAAAATATCTTTCAAA
>NC_090255.1:26443714-26523714 GCF_037325665.1 Littorina saxatilis | reverse complement strand
TGTGTGTGTGTGTGTGTGTGTGTGTGTGTGTGTGTGTGTGTGTGTGTGTGTGTGTGTGTGTGTGTGTGTGTGTGTGTGTGTGTGTGTGTAGAGCGATTCAGAGTAAACTACTGGACCGATCTTTATGACATTTTACATGAGAGTTCCTGGGTATGATATCCCCAGACTTTTTTTCTCATTTTTTTTATAAATGTCTTTGATGACGTCATATCCGGCTTTTTGTACAAGTTGAGGCGCACAGTCACACCCTCATTTTTCAATAAAAATTGATTGAAATTTTGGCCAAGCAATCTTCGACGAAGGCCGGACTTTGGTATTGCATTTTAGCTTGGAGGCTTAAAAATTAATTAATGACTTTGGTCATTAAAAATCTGAAAATTGTAATTAAAATTATATTTTTATAAAACGATCCAAAAACAATTTCATCTTATTTGTCATCATTTTCTGATTCCAAAAACATATAAATATGTTATATTCAGATTAAAAACAAGCCCTGGAAATTAAAAATATAAAACTTATGGTTAAAATTAAATTTCCGAAATCGATTTAAAACCAATTTCATCTTATTCCTTGTCGGTTCCTGATTCCAAAAACATATAGATATGATATGTTTGGATTAAAAACACGCTCAGAAAGTTAAAAAGAATAGAGATACAGAAAAGCGTGCTATATCCTCCTCAGCGCAACCGCTACCACGCTTTTCTGGATTGTCAATTTCACTGCCTTTACCACGAGCGATGGACATACGATGCTACGAGTGTACGGTCTTGGGGAAAAAATGCAGTGCGTTCAGTTTCATTCTGTGAGTTCGACTGAGCTTGACTAAATGTTGTATTTTCGCCATACGCGACTTGTTTTATATATATATGGACCCTGCCATAGACGCAAAAGCACAGGATCTGGAGGCCTGTCGTCGACGACGTAGGATGTATGTGAGGAAGATATGGGGTGGGTGTGGGCGGCAGTTCTCCATCACCATTACCCCAGATGCTAGCCATATGGGACCCAGATCGGCTAACTCGGCCCCACACGACATGAGCCTGCAATATTATATAGCACGCGGGGCCGATATGTGGCTCACATCTTTCTTTCTTTATTTGGTGTTTAACGTCGTTTTCAACCACGAAGGTTATATCGCGACGGGGAAAGGGGGGAGATGGGATAAAGCCACTTGTCAATTGTTTCTTGTTCACAAAAGCACTAATCAAAAATGTGCTCCAGGGGCTTGCAACGTAGTACAATATATTACCTTACTGGGAGAATGCAAGTTTCCAGTACAAAGGACTTAACATTTCTTACATACTGCTTGACTAAAATCTTTACAAAAATTGACTATATTCTATACAAGAAACACTTAACAAGGGTAAAAGGAGAAACAGAATCCGTTAGTCGCCTCTTACGACATGCTGGGGAGCATCGGGTAAATTCTTCCCCCTAACCCGCGGGGGGTTGTGGCTCACATGCGGTGCTTGTTGGGGAAGGGAAGGGCCGAGGTGCACGACCAAGTTACCACCCAAACGTACCGCAGAGAAGGATTGGTTGAAACTGAGATGTGTTGTGATTTCAACGAATCAGAACCCGCGGTTTGTTTCCTCCCGTGTGGGTGGCACCCTCTTTTGGATCGTGTATTTCAGCCCTGGTCTTCATACAAGGAGGGAGAATGGCCGGTTTGGGGAACCGTATTATATGTAGAAAGGCGGATGGGGGATGGGGTGGGAGATGGTGTCTGTGTCTGGGGGGTGGGGGGATTTATGCACGAGCACTATGTGTGTATTACCCCCTAACTTGCTTGGTCAGAACAGCGAGCATACACTTTTCAGAACATTATTTTTTCTTTTGACTTGAAGTTTAAAGACTTAATCCTGGCTGTGAACTGCAATTCACATGCTGGAGGGTGGACAGGGGAACAGGATAGAAAGTTCTAGATTTAGGAAACACAACTGTTCTTTCTGGGGGAAAATTGGTCCTTGAAGAAACAGAGAAAGAAACGGGGGAGGGGGGGGGGCGGGGTGGTAAGTATGGCACATACTTACTAGGAAATATAAAATCAATAAGGAGGGAGGGAGGAGGTTCGACAACAGTAAGACTATTTATTTATTTATTTACGAGGATTTATATCGCGCACGTATCTCACCACACAAGGCGACTCAAGACGCATGTTACCTATTAATGCCGCGTGAGATGGAATATTTTACACAATATATCACGCATTCACATCGGCCAGTAGATCGACTGCCTTTAGGCGCTGCATCCACCTTTCACGGCCTATTATTCCAGGTCACACGGGTATTTTGGTGGACATTTTTATCTATGAAGCATCATGACTACCAAAGCTCTGTGCTCAAACTTCCTGTCCCTATAAACGGCACAAAAAAAAAAAGACCGTCTCGATCTAAGGAGAATCCGATCAAGAATAAAAGCTGGTTCTTTAGTTTGTCGTTTACATCAACGTTACAGAAATAGACTAAGTGCCTTTGAGAATCGGGAACATAATTATGAGCTTGCGACGATCATCTTTTTTGAGGATGAAAATCAATTTTTCATGTTAGTGCTTCTTATTCTCCCAGGCGACAGGAGCTTGGTTCCACATGACTCACATTTAGTATTGTTATTGTCTTATATTTAGAGTGCTAACGTCCATTTGCTTCTTAGCACCTGTAAACATCACCAAAATCTGACAAAAGACATTGTTTCTCTCCAACAGGCGAGATTGGTGTCTATGTTGATGTGGACGATGCAGTGCCGGAGAACGCGCATGCGTACGGCTCCGAGCACCTCATGCGTATCGAGATGATAGATAAGCTGGGAGAGGAAGTGAGCAAGCGTGACCTTGTCAAGGTCAAAGGCGAGCTGGAGAGGAGAGGTCAATTCCGGGGCGTTATCCTTGAAGAATTCCGAAAAGGTGAGATTCAATGATGAGGTCAATTATGAACACCGTCGTGGACTGCATGGGTGATTGAGTTTATTTTTCTATAACACTTTTGATTATTTCAATTCTTGGGTAAAACATTTCAAATGCGTGCATATTTTGACGGTCCGCAAGTGGTTTGCCAATAGAGGATGTCTGTATGGCTATCTGCGTATATATCTACCTGTTTACCTACTGTGTGCCTGTCTATATGTGTGTATGTGTGCCTGTCTGTCTGTCGGTGTGTCTGTCGGTCTGTCTGTCTGTTTGTTTTTGTTTGTTTGTGAATTGTTGCTGAAGAAATGAATCCTAAATCTTTAAATTTCAATCTGCGGGTGGGGGAAGGGGGAGAGGGGGTGATCAATTGATTTATAAACCAAATCATTCATGAATATTCTTTTTACTTGCAGGATCAACTCTCGCAGTGACTTTCGACAACCTGGCGGACCTCATAGATGTGTGGAAACTGCATGAAGGGAAGCAACTCTCTCCTCTCTTCCAGGCCATCTTCGCCGACAAAGCCATGCTTAAGGCCCTTAGAGTGCGAAAGTTGACTCTGCGCGTGCGCCTGTGGCTGGATGAGTTTGAGGAATGTCGGGACGAACTGAAAAAGATGGCGAAGGAGGGGACACGGGTTGATGTTCACACCAGACGTAAGTTTTGTGTGTATAGTTACATGTGCATAATGTGTGTCGAACGACAGTAAATCCGGGTTGTTGTAGTTTTTTTTTTTAATTATCATGATTAGCTCCTTGATCATGTGTCTCTCTGTCTATCTCTCTCAGTGTGGCTAGCTAGGTGGCAGTAAAGATATATTCCAAGATTTGTCAAAACTGAGACATGTTATTACTCTTCTTCGAAAAATCTCCACCCTTAACCTACCTGGCGAACCTCGAACCTTCTACACTTGACGCCTCAACCGCAAGGCCGTCGTCATGACTGACTTACAAATGTATAAGACTGGCAGTCAGATCGACTCGCCTACTAACAGACTTGTTGGAAGACGCATCCCCGAACAGCTCAGTACTGACGCCGGACGACAAATATTCGTTTGCTTGTGTTTGTTTCCTTGTTCGCTTGTTTGGTTTACTTGTTTCAAAGACAGTCCGGGCTTTGTCCACGGACATGGGGCTACTCCACCAGTTGAGAGAGGCCCAGAAACAGTACGGACCCTTTGCGGAGTGTTTTCAAGTATGGCTTTGTGTTTGTTTCAAAGACTTCTTCTCTGTCAATAGCGCGGGATATGGGACTGCTCCAGCAGGTGATAGAGGTCCAGAAACAGTACGGACCCTTTGCGGAGTGTTTTCAAGTATGGCTTTGTGTTTGTTTCAAAGACTTCTTCTCTGTCCACAGCACGGGATATGGGACTGCTCCAGCAGGTGATAGAGGTCCAGAAACAGCAGCTCAGGGACAGAGCTCCCCAAAGTGCGCGTCCCTGCGTCCTATACGCGCTAGAAGCCGAAAACACGTACTAGAAATCCCTTTTCGGGGTTTTCAAGTTTTACTTTTTCTGTTTCAAAGATTCCTTCTCTGTCCACACAGCGCGAGACATGGGACTACTCCAGCAGGTGAGAGAGGCGCAGAAACAGCAGGGACCCAAGCTACAGGAGCTGCACGACGCGGAGGCCGAGTTTGACCGCCACCTGTCCGAGTTCCTCCTGGTGGTCAAGCGCTCGCTGCCCCAGAAGATTGACCGTCTGCCAAACCTCAAGGAGTTCTCCACCACCATGACCGTTGCCATGGGAACCAGCCCAGCCGGTATGGAGCACGTCAGAAAATACCTCTCCACCCTGGAGCTCGTGCGCACGATGCTGGCGCACGCGGAAGCCAACATCTACCTTCCGCTGCTGCTGATTCCCGAGCGCTGCGAGACCGAGAAGCAGCGAGAGCTAAAGCATCAGATGAAGGGCGCCATTGTGGAGATGACGAGGCTGTTGAAACCCACCACCAGCCTGAAGGAAGCCAACTTCAAGGAGTGGGAGGGGAAGGTTCTGCCAAGGGAGAGGACTCTCTTCATGGGGCTCATCAGCCTTGTCCCCCTTGGGGTGGAGAAGGTCACGGACGTGGACCAGTTTCTGGACGAATATGTGACTGGGTTTCCTTCCTAGATCCTTGCTGCTTCTTCTTCTGCGTTCTTCTGAACACGTGTCATGTCACCGTCGTGTAGCCAGGGAAGCCGCAAAAAGGACCGTCCGTGGAAGATAACTTTTGACGTTACACAGCGCATGTATGGAAAGTATTGAGAGTATGCTACTAAGTTCTTAATGAGGTTGTCATTTTTCGATTTTGACCTCAACCCCTCAAGGGAGAGGACTCTCTTCATGGGGCTCATCAGCCTTGTCCCCCTTGGGGTGGAGAAGGTCAAACGACGTCGATAATACTGCTTAGTTCTTGGACGAATGTGTTACCGGGTTTCCTTCTTAAATTCGTGATGCTTCGAAGTTGAGGAAAAAACGTCAAAGACAATGTTACTGAGCTCTTTGGGCTTTCTTCATATACTCTTGATGCCGCCAAGCTGAGTGCGAAAATGACTGAAAGTGACTTAGGTTTTTGGACAAATATGTTCTGATTGGGGTTTTTTTGCTTCACATGCTCGTACTGCTTCGAAGCTGAGAAAAACCGGCGTCTGAGAGAACGTTATAGTAAGTTAGTTAATGGACGTCAGTGCTTTCTTGTGTATTAATAAGTGTATGACCTAACGCCTGTTTCAAGAAGGATGTGTAACTGAACTCTAATGGGGAGCAGGCATGAATATTTTACAGGGTATACCGCCTTTTTTTTAACACATTCCACGGAAATGCTTCTTTTTTTCGTCATCTGTTTGAGAAAGTTAGAATAATTGTGTTTATAACGTCATTCGAAGTTTGGCTTATTACAGATAATGTTTAAAAATAGTATTTGAATAATCATGTAGGTTTCATTATCGTTCTTATTCGGCAAACTGTGCTCCGTCATTTAAAACAGAAGTGCATTGGACATTGTTGAAAACTGTTATGAAAGTCATACATGTGCTGGAAACCTCTACATGTTGAGCTGGTGATAAAAATAATGTTGTAATTTTGTTCTTCGATAAATATAGTGTTGCCGTCTTTATGCTTACTTCTGCTTTTTTGTTTGTTAGTTTGTGTGTAGCACTGTATGTTTGTTAGTTCGTTCGTTTGGTTGTATATTTGCATGTTTCTGGCGCATTGAAGGCCTGGCAAAACTTCGGCAACAAAACTAAACTTGGCCAAAAAATTATTGCAACAAATTTCAAACCCAAATTAAAGCATTAATCCCCGTGTCATTTCATTAAAACTGTATATGCCAGTTAAGACCGTTCACTTGACCTCCAGGATCACCTTTTGGATTAAATATTTCTTTTACAGGAATCACGTTGACCGCCGCTCAAGTATAAGGGTACCCTCAAAATCGACCAGACAAAAACGGAAGAGCCGAATGAAAAATTGACAAGAAATCACAATACCAGGCAAAATTTTGCAATTTTGACATACGAGAAGAAAGTAAAACCAATTATCTACCCTGAATAGATTGTTTTGTTTTGCTACCTTGCGTATTTCGCGTGCTATGCTATTCCTTTGATTTGCCAATTGTGATTTCTTGTCAATTTTTTTCATTCGACTCTTCCGTTTTTGTCTGGTCGATTTTGAGGGTACACTTACTTGAGCGGCGGTCACGTGATCCCTGTAAAAGAAATATTTAATCCAAAAGGTGATCCTGAAGGTTAAGTGAACGGTCTTAACTGGCATATACAGTTTCAATTAAATGACACAGGAATTAATGCTTTAATTTGGGTTTGAAATTTGTTGCAATAATTTTTTGGCCAACTTTTATAATCTAGTTCTTCTTTTTGATCGCCGATCACATTTGGAGTCCAGATCTTGAGATATAGTTACATAAGGCCGCCAAATCCTCTATAGCGTCTAGCCAGCTTGGAAAACTGCAGCTGTCGAATTTGACCCCGATTGCCGGCTGCTGGGAGATTAATGACTGGCACGCACCCACTCAGCCCTGCCGAGTCCCGCTCGCAGAAATAGCATAGAATCGTTGTACAACCCCTTTCAGCCGTTCCCAGCATTGCAGGCAAATATACAGACTCGGACTTGTACAGTTTTATAACCGAGTCAATCCCTTGTATGTATTTGAGTGTGAAGATGTAGGCAAACTGAGCACTTAACATAATACAGTATTCCAACGATAATTTAGCTGTAATTGTAACTTTTGTTGTTGTTGTTGTAAATTTATAATTGTTTATTCTTCAAGTCTGTTTTATAAACTTTGAGATGATGATAAACCCGAGTGACCGTCAGTCGAATCCTTAATCTTATGATTATACTATAAACGTGTCACAGTACAATCGGCCTAACTTACAGATGAGCATACATTTTTGTTCTTTTATTTTCTTTTAAATTAACCTGCAAACATTCTTTCTCTGAAAGTAGTTTAACTGATTTTGAAGGAGACATTATCGTATTTCGAATTCAGCGCCGACAGTCGTCATGGTGTTGTTTACATCCTGTGTATTCAACTTGAGTTATTTCCGGCTAAAACATTGTTGCTTATTTACATTCTCTTGGCAATGGAATGGTTTTCTGAAAGTGAAGTTCTTATTTTAAACTTTATACACTGATAACTTTGCATAAACGACCAGTTTATCGGTGTCCCGGGCAGATTTGGAAACACATTATTTTGTAATCTCTAGGCTGGCAATTGTCTTCTTCCGGTGTGTACCACGCCTGCATCTTCCGCATCTTCTCAGTTCGCAGTCAGTACCGTTTTACGGCCGCGGCTTCGTGATCAGTTTCAAGTCAACTTTGCAGCAATACATTATGAAGATCGACATGATTGTGAGTACTTACAGGTAATCAGTGTGTTAATGATTACCATGCATGGTCGGTTTATTAGCATAGACGGATGACAAAATCGGCCTCAAATCGACAAATGGCCTCAATGAAGTGAAGTGCAGTGTGTTCAGTTGAGGCCACGGGGTCATATTCGTTAGATCCCCGTATCGTTAGATCCCCGCACCGATAGATCCCCGCATCGATAGATCCCTGACCAATTTGCACAGACAGTTTGTACACAGTTCATTGATTCGTTTTTATTGATATATATTTGTGACTGACAGTGACAACATTCCTGCAGGTTTAGTCATAACATGTCATTGTCAGTTTGTCACCCATGTTTTTTAGTTTAGTTCAGTTATTATCCCTTGATTTCTCTTGGGACATTTTGGGGGTCTTACCTGGGTAAGACAAGTCGCTGACTGAGTCGGGCCCAACCCCACCTAGTGCATGCTGAGTACATGATGTGTATGTCGTCTGCATCCCATGTGGCAGCAAGCCTAATTGCTTGAATCGATCAATCAACTGATTGGGTGAGTGTTGATTGATTGGTCGACAATTATATTGATTGGGTGCCGATCGGGCGACTGAGCAAGTTTTTTTTCTCAATTATGATATAGAGGTGTGTTGCGACTAAAATGAAATGTTAATGGTTCAGGATCGTCCATTGGACTCTTTTAGAGGGCCAAGAACTGGATGATGTCACTTTATCATTCTATTGTACACTGTTTGATTTTATCTAATCCAACAAGACAAATGACGTCATCAGCTTATCACTTAGTGACGTTTTTGTGCTCCTATAGCAACCTGCTTTGTAATTTATTTATTTATTTTATTTATTAAGGAGATTTCTATAGCGCATAACTAAAAGCACTATGCGCTTGTAATCTCTGAAAGAGAGATTAAAGTGTGTGATTTTTCGCGCCATTTGAGAGTAGTTTGGGTTGATGTGTTTTTGCTTATCATCTAAATGTAAACGCAAGTCACACGCACACATTTGACACACTCATGTACATGCGTAAACACTGACAAACAAACACACGAGTAAACACACACACACGCATACTAATGGGATCTATCGATGCGGGGATCTAATGATGCAGGGATCTTTCGATGCCAAAATATGTGAATTTGTATGGGGATCCATCGATGTGGGGATCAAGTGATGTGGGGATCTAATGATGTGGGGATCTATGGGTGTGGGGATCTAATGATGCGGGGATCTATAGATACATACCCACTGGCCACGGTGGGTTTTGTTTATCATTTTGTCACACGACTGAACTTGGTTATAATATTCCTTTTGTATCACTGACCAGTACGTAACACTATGAACTCAAGAGTCAGATGCTATTGTGTTGAGAACCTTCAATCTTGTACTTTTAGGCAGTCTGGTTTGCTGAGTACTTGACAATCAGTGTGGTATGATGATGTACAATTTGGTATGGCATAATTTTTGATTAACTGATTAACTTGATTGTTGTTTAAAGTTAAACAGCATTTTAATAAAAGAGAAAAAATAAGCCTTTCAAAACTGTTCTTTTTTTCAGATGAAGCGACAGCGAAAGCTGAACCGTAAATATAATGGTGACGAATGGGACACTGGCGAGGACTTAGACCGGAAGAGAAACTTACATCGACTTCCCGAGGTAATTACAAATTCAGAATGTAGATCTTTGGGCCCATGGATTTGGTGAATCAGATGCCAGTCTGTTCCAAACATCTTGACTGAGAGTAACAGCACGGGAAACATCCACAAAACTATAGTAGAATAATTGTATGTAAACATGTACACGGTGATCATTTCACCACTGTATCAGTGTATGATGTATTTTTGGATAAAACTTTAAAAGTCCCATGTGCCCCTTTGGCTTGCTCAATCGATCGATCTAACAATCCGACCATCAAATGGGACGATTCAACCAAAGGAGGTAATACCGTCAACCATATGTTTAATCAAACAGTCGTCCAACCAATCAAACGATCATAATGGCATGCTGAGCCTGGGGATTTGCTTACTCGCTTGGCATGTGAGATCTATCTTGAACGTGGCTACCCTGGTGTGGGTGGGCGTGGGTAGTCCAAGCGCACCGATACCAACGAGCCTAGTTCCCTACGTGCATGGGGTTTGAACCCTGAGAATTGGTTGTTGCGATTGTGATAGAGAGCCATTCTGTCCCTGAGCTTGCTTGCAAGATTCGTGTGAGTGTATAGTCATGGAAAGATAGCTGAGAGTAGAAACAGAGCGGAAGAGCAAGATGCTAATGCGAGATGCGTGTTGACATGCATCCACGTACAACAATCAACACGTATGCACACTCGGACATGAGAATAGGAAGAGAGTTGAGAGACAGGATACGGATGCCAGGCAGACACTGAGACATAGATGACACGCAATAGGCATCTTACATGCACACTCGCTCTGAGACATACACCAGACGGAGATGTAGAGTTCTCAATAGCATATATATATATAATGTTGGTTCTTCAATAAGTCAAGGGCGCCACGAGTTGCGCCGTCAGTATCAAGACATCAATGCAGACAAATCAACATCACATAACTCATAACTCATAACATTTTATTGATCCAACAAAGGAAATTAAATTGGTCATCAGCACATATAGGTCATTAATTAATAATTATAAAAGAGTAAGAGAAGAAAATTCATAAAACCCATGATAAAAAACTACAATACCTACAAAAACTACATGCGTCTTAGTCCACTTACAGGCATCAATCATCATTTCTACTTAGCACGAGTAAAGTACAACATAGGAAAACATTATTTTCATTTATACTCAAGCACATAAGTTATGAGAAGAAGAAAATTGAACCACTAAGAACCACTAAAACAGTAGAATATTACAAACATGGCATGCATGCAAACGATTGGTAGACATCTGTACTTATTAAAGTTCAATGAAAAAAATACATCAAGTTACATGGGCAGGTAACTTCATATGTTTTGCTGAAATATGGAAATATGTGTTGCCTTTCAGAAAGAATGGGAGATCGAAGACGTATTGGACTCCAGGACTGGCCCCAACGGAGATGAGGAGGTGCTCGCCAAGTGGAAGGGGAAGGAGTGGGAGGGAAAGAACTCCTGGGTGTCGCTGGAACACAACCCAGGACTTGCAGCCTACCTGGCCCTTAACCGGGCAAACCCGCACAGCAGCAGTCTTGCTGCCGGAGACTGGGTTGCTGCGTTGCCTGCAGATGATGACTATTATCTGCGGCTCCTGCAGCAAGCGGTCTTTGACAACCTTGGCGAGCCACGACCAACGCCAGATGGCAATATGGGCTGCAGGACAAGGCTGTCTGTGACGGTGCCATTCAATACGGATAGTTTTGATAGGCACTTCCGTCACATGACGAAGTTCGTTTCTGGGAAAGGAAATGTTCCCAGGTGCTACGTGAGTCCTCAAAAGGTGTGTACCAAGATCAACTGTGATGCAAGTTCCAGTGAATGTAGTTTCAATTCAATTCAATTTTAATCTCACGACCCACTTGGAGTATAAAAGAAGGGGGGGTGGGGGGGCAATGGTTATTTACAACGACAGGAAAACGTATGTACATAATAAGAAGAAATATAAATATAAAGAAGAGGATACTGATTTAACAAGAACACTCACGAAATGGGAAACAAATAAAAGGAATATAGTTAGAGAGAACGTGAGCATGGCGGAATAAATGAAATCGGGGGAGTGCCCAAAGAACAATAATGCATGCATAGAGATAACTCAAGTCAGAGCATTAGACAATGACTGGGTAAACATTGAGTGTTTCACAAATTTTGTTGAATCAGTACCATGTGTTGTTGCAATATCAAAGACATATATATATATTAGGCATACACACACAAAAAGTTTGTTAAATGTAACAATGCTAAAACAAATAGGTTAGGTACTCGATAGGGATTTGTGTGTGGACTCATACTCACTCTTTTTATTCCCAAGGGTGAAAGAATAAGCAGTGTTGTTTGTTTACATCCTCCCCTTGCCCCACCCATAACAATGAAAAGGAACAACTTGAAAATGGAATGTGGAGTGAGGCCCCTTGAATCGTCTGCTACTGTTCAGTGTTTTGATGAAAATGCTTTGCATTGTTGGCTTTCCTTTAATTTGGTCAGAAGTGTTTGTAAATATTGCTTGCCATTCAAAGATCGGTAGGTCCATGCCACCAGTTACGACTAATTGTGAAATAATACTGGGTATTCAAACTATTCCGTTATGATAATTGTGAAATAATACTGGGTATTCAAACCAATCAGTTACGATAAAGTGAAATATCGTACTGGGTATTCACACGAATCTGTTTTGTTGTAGAGTATTACAAATTGTTTTCTTCTTCTGTTGCAACAGATCATCTCGGTGCTGGGGAGGACATACTGTCGACGACCAGCCAGACACACTACCTCAGAGATGAGGATCAATCCTATGCACTTGGTATCACTGTCATGGGGTTATACAGAAAGGTACCACTACGACCACAGTGCATGTGAAAGGTAAGCGATACATCAAAGAAAAATGTTTATTTGCACAGCCCTTAGCACCACTGTCATTGTCTCTGTTACCTTACTGTGTACACAAATGCAGAACATGTTTATTGTGACAGCCCTTAGCACCACTGTCATTGTCTCTGTAGTGCTACCTTACTGTGTACACAAATGCAGAACATGTTTATTGTGACAGCCCTTAGCACCACTGTCATTGTCTCTGTAGTGCTACCTTACTGTGTACACACATGCAGAACATGTTTATTGTGACAGCCCTTAGCACCACTGTCATTGTCTCTGTAGTGCTACCTTACTGTGTACACAAATGCAGAACATGTTTATTGTGACAGCCCTTAGCACCACTGTCATTGTCTCTGTAGTGCTACCTTACTGTGTACACAAATGCAGAACATGTTTATTGTGACAGCCCTTAGCACCACTGTCATTGTCTCTGTAGTGTTACATTACTGTGTACACAAATGCAGAACATGTTTATTGTGACAGCCCTTAGCACCACTGTCATTGTCTCTGTAGTGCTACCTTACTGTGTACACAAATGCAGAACATGTTTATTGTGACAGCCCTTAGCACCACTGTCATTGTCTCTGTAGTGTTACATTACTGTGTACACAAATGCAGAACATGTTTATTGTGACAGCCCTTAGCACCACTGTCATTGTCTCTGTTACCTTACTGTGTACACAAATGCAGAACATGTTTATTGTGACAGCCCTTAGCACCACTGTCATTGTCTCTGTAGTGCTACCTTACTGTGTACACAAATGCAGAACATGTTTATTGTGACAGCCCTTAGCACCACTGTCATTGTCTCTGTAGTGCTACCTTACTGTGTACACAAATGCAGAACATGTTTATTGTGACAGCCCTTAGCACCACTGTCATTGTCTCTGTAGTGCTACCTTACTGTGTACACAAATGCAGAACATGTTTATTGTGACAGCCCTTAGCACCACTGTCATTGTCTCTGTAGTGCTACCTTACTGTGTACACAAATGCAGAACATGTTTATTGTGACAGCCCTTAGCACCACTGTCATTGTCTCTGTAGTGTTACATTTCTGTGTACACAAATGCAGAACATGTGTATTGTGACAGCCCTTAGCACCACTGCCATTGTCTCTGTAGTGTTACATTACTGTGTACACACATGCAGAACATGTTTATTGTGACAGCCCTTAGCACCACTGTCATTGTCTCTGTAGTGTTACATTACTGTGTACACAAATGCAGAACATGTTTATTGTGACAGCCCTTAGCACCACTGTCATTGTCTCTGTAGTGCTACCTTACTGTGTACACAAATGCAGAACATGTTTATTGTGACAGCCCTTAACACCACTGTCATTGTCTCTGTAGTGCTATCTTACTGTGTACACAAATGGCGAAATGCAGAACATGTTTATTGTGACAGCCCTTAGCACCACTGTCATTGTCTCTGTAGTGTTACATTACTGTGTACACAAATGCAGAACATGTTTATTGTGACAGCCCTTAGCACCACTGCCATTGTCTCTGTAGTGTTACATTACTGTGTACACAAATGCAGAACATGTTTATTGTGACAGCCCTTAGTGTACACAAATGCAGAACATGTTTATTGTGACAGCCCTTAGCACCCCTGTCATTGTCTCTGTAGTGTTACATTTCTGTGTACACAAATGCAGAACATGGTTATTGTGACAGCCCTTAGCACCACTGTCATTGTCTCTGTAGTGTTACATTTCTGTGTACACAAATGCAGAACATGTTTATTGTGACAGCCCTTAGCACCACTGCCATTGTCTCTGTAGTGTTACATTACTGTGTACACACATGCAGAACATGTTTATTGTGACAGCCCTTAGCACCACTGTCATTGTCTCTGTAGAGTTACATTACTGTGTACACAAATGCAGAACATGTTTATTGTGACAGCCCTTAGCACCACTGTCATTGTCTCTGTAGTGCTACCTTACTGTGTACACACATGCAGAACATGTTTATTGTGACAGCCCTTAGCACCACTGTCATTGTCTCTGTAGTGCTACCTTACTGTGTACACAAATGCAGAACATGTTTATTGTGACAGCCCTTAGCACCACTGTCATTGTCTCTGTAGTGCTACCTTACTGTGTACACAAATGCAGAACATGTTTATTGTGACAGCCCTTAGCACCACTGTCATTGTCTCTGTAGTGTTACATTACTGTGTACACAAATGCAGAACATGTTTATTGTGACAGCCCTTAGCACCACTGTCATTGTCTCCGTAGTGCTACCTTACTGTGTACACAAATGCAGAACATGTTTATTGTGACAGCCCTTAGCACCACTGTCATTGTCTCTGTAGTGTTACATTACTGTGTACACAAATGCAGAACATGTTTATTGTGACAGCCCTTAGCACCACTGTCATTGTCTCTGTTACCTTACTGTGTACACAAATGCAGAACATGTTTATTGTGACAGCCCTTAGCACCACTGCCATTGTCTCTGTAGTGTTACATTACTGTGTACACACATGCAGAACATGTTTATTGTGACAGCCTTTAGCACCACTGTCATTGTCTCTGTAGTGTTACATTACTGTGTACACAAATGCAGAACATGTTTTTTGTGACAGCCCTTAGCACCACTGTCATTGTCTCTGTAGTGCTACCTTACTGTGTACACAAATGCAGAACATGTTTATTGTGACAGCCCTTAACACCACTGTCATTGTCTCTGTAGTGCTATCTTACTGTGTACACAAATGGCGAAATGCAGAACATGTTTATTGTGACAGCCCTTAGCACCACTGTCATTGTCTCTGTAGTGTTACATTACTGTGTACACAAATGCAGAACATGTTTATTGTGACAGCCCTTAGCACCACTGCCATTGTCTCTGTAGTGTTACATTACTGTGTACACAAATGCAGAACATGTTTATTGTGACAGCCCTTAGTGTACACAAATGCAGAACATGTTTATTGTGACAGCCCTTAGCACCCCTGTCATTGTCTCTGTAGTGTTACATTTCTGTGTACACAAATGCAGAACATGGTTATTGTGACAGCCCTTAGCACCACTGTCATTGTCTCTGTAGTGTTACATTTCTGTGTACACAAATGCAGAACATGTTTATTGTGACAGCCCTTAGCACCACTGCCATTGTCTCTGTAGTGTTACATTACTGTGTACACACATGCAGAACATGTTTATTGTGACAGCCCTTAGCACCACTGTCATTGTCTCTGTAGAATTACATTACTGTGTACACAAATGCAGAACATGTTTATTGTGACAGCCCTTAGCACCACTGTCATTGTCTCTGTAGTGCTACCTTACTGTGTACACACATGCAGAACATGTTTATTGTGACAGCCCTTAGCACCACTGTCATTGTCTCTGTAGTGCTACCTTACTGTGTACACAAATGCAGAACATGTTTATTGTGACAGCCCTTAGCACCACTGTCATTGTCTCTGTAGTGCTACCTTACTGTGTACACAAATGCAGAACATGTTTATTGTGACAGCCCTTAGCACCACTGTCATTGTCTCTGTAGTGTTACATTACTGTGTACACAAATGCAGAACATGTTTATTGTGACAGCCCTTAGCACCACTGTCATTGTCTCTGTAGTGCTACCTTACTGTGTACACAAATGCAGAACATGTTTATTGTGACAGCCCTTAGCACCACTGTCATTGTCTCTGTAGTGTTACATTACTGTGTACACAAATGCAGAACATGTTTATTGTGACAGCCCTTAGCACCACTGTCATTGTCTCTGTTACCTTACTGTGTACACAAATGCAGAACATGTGTATTGTGACAGCCCTTAACACCACTGTCATTGTCTCTGTAGTGCTACCTTACTGTGTACACAAATGCAGAACATGTTTATTGTGACAGCCCTTAGCACCACTGTCATTGTCTCTGTAGTGTTACATTACTGTGTACACAAATGCAGAACATGTTTATTGTGACAGCCCTTAGCACCACTGTCATTGTCTCTGTAGTGTTACATTACTGTGTACACAAATGCAGAACATGTTTATTGTGACAGCCCTTAGCACCACTGTCATTGTCTCTGTAGTGTTACATTACTGTGTACACAAATGCAGAACATGTTTATTGTGACAGCCCTTAGCACCACTGCCATTGTCTCAGTTACCTTACTGTGTACACAAATGCAGAACATGTTTATTGTGACAGCCCTTAGCACCACTGTCATTGTCTCTGTAGTGTTACATTACTGTGTACACAAATGCAGAACATGTTTATTGTGACAGCCCTTAGCACCACCGTCATTGTCTCTGTAGTGTTACATTACTGTGTACACAAATGCAGAACATGTTTATTGTGACAGCCCTTAGCACCACTGTCATTGTCTCTGTAGTGTTACATTACTGTGTACACAAATGCAGAACATGTTTATTGTGACAGCCCTAAGCACCACTGCCATTGTCTCAGTTACCTTACTGTGTACACAAATGCAGGATTGGCGTTGTGGATGTCAAAAGAAACACACTGAGTCTGACCTTTACCTGGGCAAAATAAATTGTCACTGCACCAGAATATCAAATGAACACAACTTTAGTTTGTAAACTTGCTATATGTTGTACAAGAATATCAAAGCTAGCATCCACGTGTAATTACATTTTTAAAGCACTCAAACAATGTACCTATCATCCTCACTAAATTTTCATGTAAACTAGCAGTGCCTACCCAGCATATTGCGTGGGCCTACCCGCCGTCTCGCATGGGTTTAGCTCGCTGGCACTCGCTCGTGGCTCCTGTGATACACAAACCAAAAGTATGCCCTTAGTAAGTGCCTGTGGTCTCAGAAAGTACCAAAACATGTTGAGCGTGTGGGCGCCTGATCCAATACTGCAGCACAGACACTGACACACACACGGCACTAGGGACAGATGGATGTTTTGATTGATGGAATGAACGAAATGCGCTGAGTAATCGGTCCTGACATTGCTGTTCCTTTCATTAAAAAAGATGTCTCTGTGTTTCAGATGCACTTGGACAATTGCCAAATCTGCCAGCAGGCCTCAGAAATGTGTGTCAGTGCGGAGGATGTTGCCTTCAGATCCAACCATCACCTTGACATTCTCAAGGATGATGGTTAATACCCTTGTTGCTAAAAATTGAAAGGTATGACAAATTTGTAGTTCTTGCAACAATAAGGATAACTGCTTTTGCACTTGCCCAACAAATTTACAGTTTTTGCAAGCAATGGCAGCTGAAATGTTCTCTGTCTTGTTTTCTGATTTCTAACATAAGTAATACCAAAGAGACTCAGACTGCTTAAGTGTCATCTTCATCTCCCGTCTCATCAGATTCTTCCATATCTGCTTCTTCTTCACTCTCCTCTCCTTCTTCTCTCTCCTCTGCTTCTTCTTCCCTCTCCTCTGCTTCTTCTTCACTCTCCTCTGCTTCTTCTTCACTCTCCTCTGCTGGATCCGCTTGTTGGGGAGCTGGACCCGCTTGTTGGGGAGCTGGACCTGCTTGTTGGTGAGCTGGACCCGCTTGTTGGGGAGCAGGACCTGCTTGCTGGGGAGCTGGACCTTAATGAAATGGAAAACAAACACACAGCATACAGACACTTGGGCAACAAGACGGAAGTAATGATGGTGCATGCTTGCATTTTCAACATGCATGTCTTTATTGAGAGGCCCAAGAGGGCCTCTCATATGGATTCACGTAGAATATGCAGTAAGGAGACTTCTCATCCCACTGCGTCAAGATTTGTTCTTGGGTGAAAGTCGTATGAGTTAGTTCCCCTTTATGATAATCTCAAACCAGCAGTTTGTTGTCGTTAATCTCAAAGTGCATTGGATGAGCGCACCTTGTGCTCGGCAATCTGGGGTACTCTGTTGTAATTCAATTGAAAGTGCATTGGAGGAGCGCATTTTTTGCTCGGCAGTCTGGGTACTACAATACATGTACCATTCAAACAAAAATGTATCAATACATCAACACTTTTGGGCCTCGTGTTGACGTTTGGGTCAACTGAATTTCTTGTTTAGCATTCAATTTGCTTCTATGCACATCTGTAATATTTAAACTGGACAGTTTTTTTTCTTCTTCTGCATACCATAATAGTTATAATGAATTGGATGAGCTAAGCAAAAATGTGATTGCTCAACTGCCCCCTTGATTAAGTTTAGTAAGCAATTTTCCAAAGCTCAGTTTATGTTATTTTGAACAGAGAAATAGGATTTAAAATATCACCTGCTGGGTGTTGCAGGAAGTACATGAGCCTGTTTTCATGCTCCAGGATCTGTAGAGACAGAACAAATATATAGATGTTACATGTCAGGTTTTAAGAAGTACATGAGCCTGTTTTCATGCTCCAGCATCACAAGAGAGAGAAAAAAAGAAGCTTACACACTTCTGACATTTCATTCATTTTGTCTTGAGCACAAGCAACTGAACATAACCCTACAAATTCAGTGGTATACAACTTAAACAATCTGTCACATAACTCACTTCAATGGCAATGCACTTTCTGTCCGGGGGTGGGGGTGGGGGGTGGGTGGATTAGCCAGTGAAATAAAAAATATATAAAAAAGACAAAACACCTGTTTGGTGACCATCTTTCGTTGATTCCCTCCCTGTCTGCTGGTGCCTTGAAAGTACACGAGGTGTTGGTCGTAATTCTTCCTTTCGACTTGTGTTACACCGACGTCTGGAAGGTACTTGAATCGCCTTAGTGCCTCGTGCACGTGGTACACCAGTACTGTGAAGAAATAAAATTAGTTTATGACATTCCATTCACTGTATTAATGTGGGGGTCTGTCAGTTCATCATAAATAAAACCACCTCGGTGGCCTTGGTGTTAAGGCGTCCGTCTCGAGGGTGGGAGGTACGGAGTTCGATCCCCGGCCGGGTCATACCAATGACTTTAAAAGTGCTAATCTAGCAGCTCCCCGCCAGGCGCTTGGCATTATGGGTACCGTTCTAGGACTGAGTTGGCTCGGTGCCAGTATACTGTGACTGGACGGGATAGCAGCCTGTGTTGCGACTGCTATTCTAGTGTTGTCGCAGCACGTTAACTTGTCTAAAGCAGCACCACCCTGAGATGATCCTACGTGATTGACTGGACGTTAAGCACCATCGAAATGGAAAATCTTAAATAAACTGTACAAACACAGCATTGTAGACATTGGTATATCCATTCTGCAAAAAATAAAGTGATTAAATCAAACTACCTCACAAGTTCTAAAACAAATACTGGTGTGAGGAAAAATCAAAGAGTAACCAATGTCAGTGGTAGGGGCAGCTGTAGGATATGTTCCACAGAAACATGAGGCAATATACCAAGCCCAAACAAAGGACAACATTCAGACTGACCAAACAGGTCCCAACAAAAAGAGAGTAACATTTGTGGATATTTATGCAATTGTAGTCACTCTTGACATAAATCCTCTGATTGGAGTACAGAGAACGATACATCTAATCAGACTGATGGAATTAATAATTCCAACTCGCATTAGTTATATAATCGCGTGGTAGGCTTTTTCTGGAAAACCTTTGTCTGGAAACCCGGTTTCTGGAACCTCATTTGCTGGAATCCTGTTGTCTGGAATCTCTTTTGCTGGAATCTGCCTTGTGGTATGTTAAATGCTTAACTACCTGGAAAACAGTTTGCTGGAAAACATCTCTTATTTAGACAGTTTGAACCGGAGTTTCGCCTCTCTTAGCCTACGAATTGGGTCACGTTAATTCGACATGTAGGTCACGCTGTGACGTCATAATTGTGCACTCAAGCGTGTCACTACCCGGGAGAGAAGATTTTTTTGTCCGTTTTCGGGGACTTTTCCTTTTGCGATTTTTTAGATCGTAAACTGAAGGGGTTCAGGTCTTTTAATTTGTACCCGCATCCTGTGATTTAGGGTTAGGAACCCACATCCTGTGATTTAGGGTTAGGGTTAGCCCGGGTAAGTGTTTGGAACATACCAAACCCATACCCGGGCTTACCCTAACCCTAAATCACAGGATGTGGGTTCCTAACCCTAAAGTCACATGACATCACAACAAAGATTCCAGCAAAGGTGATTCCAGCAAACAGTTTTCCATCAAACGGTTTTCCAGACAAAGAGATTCCAGCAAAGGCGATTCCAGACAACGGTTTTCCAGATAAAGCTGCCCTCCCATATAATCATATTCAATGCTGTTCAACCAGACTATTAAACCCAGTTAGATATCTCCCTGTGCTTTGAGAGATTTACCAATCAAATACTTCTGTCCACGGTGAATAGTCGCAGAAATAATCACATGTTTTACAGACTTTAAACTCCACAAAACTTGCCATGTATGTAAGGAATGACATCTTCCGTAAATGTGTGCTCTTTGAACTGTCCAGCCCAGTCCTTGGCAGCCTCATGGAATTGCTGTGGCGTCAGCATATTCGGAGTGTCGGGACGAGCCTTAGCAGCCACCATCAGGTCCTTGAAGCCATCCCACACCATCTGAATAGCTGCTGGGTCCACGATCTGGACAGCCTCTCTGCCCTGTTCTGCTTCTGGGGCAGCACCGTCAACAAGAATTCTCTGCCGTCGCGGGCCATGAGTCGCCACAAGCACCGCCTGTAATGTTCGACGACAAAGATTTTACCCTTGATACTCACTCCTCTACCATATCTGGCAACGAAATATGTTTAAGAAATGTGCACTGTGGGGTGACGTTTTGTCAAAACATTGCTTCCATACATTCTGCACAAGTGTCTGGATATCCCAACACCGTTTTTAGCTCATTTTGATTTTATTGACCAAATTTACAAATGGGTCAGAACAGAAAGCTCACAATGAAATTAATGATGAATGCTCTTACCTGCTCATCCAGAGAAAGGTGATGCTGTGCCTCCAAGACCAACAATGCCTTTGGGGTTGTTCTGGGCAGCACTCGGCCAGTCTTCTGTTGAAGAGCCTCTTTCAAAGCCGGCTTGGGCACAGACTGTAGCTTGATTATGTTCAAGGGGCCCCGGTCCAACACTCTGACAATGGGGAGCTTGTCAAGAACAATCTGAAGTTGGTCACCTGTACAGCGATGAACAAGTAAACGGTTCATTTAAAAATCCATGTAGTAAATGTAATGTTTATTTTGAACAGTGCAAAAGCTACGACTTATTTTCAATGACAACTGAACAAACCACCCCAAGATAGATTTCTGTTGGTGCCACTTGTATGTTATTTTTCTGTTGTTGTAAACATCATCATTTGAAAAATATTTCCACAAACCGTTGAGTTGCGTCCAGGTATTGATACTGTTCTTCCCGTCATCTCCCTGTGTCTCAAAGAACTGGAAATCGATTTTTATGTTCTTCAGTTCATCCTGCAGCCGTGTCTTGTTGCCTTGGTACAAACAGAAGGTCACCACCTGCAAGCATTGACAATACTATGAAGTTTAAAAAAGAAAAACCAATGTCAAGGAGATAAGCTAACAAACACTCTGTCAGATTGTCCAAAAGCTGAATACTATTTGAGAAAAAAATGTTGGTCCCAAACGGACAATATCATCATTGTACTTTTCATTTAGTGTACATTGAAAGACTTTTGTACTCTCCGATCTTCAAACAAAAGTTAAATCATGAACAAAACATACTCTCCGACCTTCAAAACTAAAGTGTTTTCAAAATATCAAATGTTTCGAGTGCAGTTTGTGTTACTTTGATAATCATGTATGTCCTCACGGTCCAGCTATTCAAGTGTCAGAATTGGGGCTAGTCAGGTAGTGGAGAAATCGTCCTGGAATGGGTTGGTGTAATACCACCACCATACCTGAGCACGTCTCCCCATCTGCTATATACTGTCATAGATAAATAGTCATAATAATTAATAGTCGATATAAACCTTTTATTTCTTGTCTAATTTATAAGTCAATTATCATGAATACAGATCTCTGAAACATTGTTATTAATTTCATCTTTTATTATGGTACCCTCTCTTCCATATGAGTTATGACTGTGGGCTGCATAATTAATGATTTGGTGATCTTGTAATTTTATGCCAAAATTGAAAGTCATGTGACCTGGTTGAGGAGTTTGTTTGTAATCCTCATGCGGAGATGCAACTCGTCAGGGATCATTCTCTCATAAGGTATGAAGGGAAGAAGGTCCCTCTGTATGTAGCCAAGGGACTCTGCACAGTTTGGCTGGAGGCACTCGTCTTGCCGTTGAGCTGTGCGTTGGACAACCCAATCCTCTGTAATAAGAAAAAAGGACAGGAAAAAATTAGCTTGAGAACTTTCAATGACTTTCAATGATTTGTGTATCTATAAGGATTGATAATGATACGAATAAATACAAATATATATCATTTTTGCATCAACTTACTGGAAAAGTCGGCAATGTCATCTTTTGAGCAATAACACCACGGACAAAAGTATTTCGCATTTGCTGCGTTGATACCCTTGATAAGAGCCATGGCCTTCCAGTCGGAGCACAGCAACCTGTTGAGGAAAAAAAGAGTGACAAACTGACAAAATATGCCTTTTCAGTTTTCAACACATTTTTTTGTGTGGGCAAAACAAAACAAATCTTACTTACTTTTTAGATGTGTCAAAAATGGGTGTGTTAAAAGAGTTAAAGTGGGTGCCTTATTCCAAAGACAATTACAAAGCAATGTTTCCCCAGAGTCAAGTCAGTTTGAAATGGAACATAAGAAGTGTCCACATGGTGATATGGCCAACCAACTTTACACTTCTTTTTCGTGGAAAATGTCCCAACATGTAATAGTAACAATACAACAATGAAAATTTGCTTTTTGAAAACGTAATCCACACATGGAAAAGTACATGTTTCATACCAGGCCACTTTTACAGTTTTCCCTTTGACCTGGTAGCCGTGTGTAGCTGCTTGTTGCATCTCCTGCATTGTTTGTCTGGATGCCGTTTCAAAAGTTCTTCTGTCTTCTTTCCCTGTGTTAGACCAAATGAAAAAAAGAAACAAACACTTATCAACATGAAAAAAAAGGAACATAACATGATAAACTGTTTCACATCACTATGAATGTTTTACGAGAATATATGAGCTTAGTTCTTTCTTTATTCACTGAAAGATAAATCCAGTAGAATTCACTCATACTGTTATTGTCATATTTTGTTTCTGGGAGTCCAGAGGGACATTACCTCTTTTTATTCTGCCTGTCTTTAGACAGACAGAATTTTAGAATAGGGAGATACGACGTGGATCTGTGTGTAGTAGTAGTAGTGTGCCGCGGAAGTGCCGACTCAAATGTGTGACCGCTAATTCCTTTGATACCTGTGTACTGAACAAGCCGCCGTTTTGCATGTTGCTTTGACTCACAAATTCTGTGTTGTACTCTTGAACATTTTCCAAACAACACTCAAACAGTTTCAAAACTTTGAAAGTGGCGAAATCTCTTATCAAATCACGCTGAGCACAGGAAGTCACGTTAAACCACGACAAGTGACAGACGTAAAACTCCTAGACTTGGTCAACCGTGAATGACAGGCAGAATCTTGATGTGACGCGTCACCTTGTTTTTTATTGTTTCCCAAATTTACATTCTAGGAGTAGAAGAGCCGTGAGGGGAATTTGTACCTTTCCTTCTCACTGGTGTGGACAAGTGGAGGATTTATGTCTTTGCATTTACTTAATATCATATTATATGCTGCTCCATAATAAGAGACAAATGTGTACTTTCTCTGTGTGTTATCTATATATATATACGACTAGTGTCTGTGTGTCTGTGTGTCTGTGTGTGTGTGTGTGTGTGTGTGTATCTGTCTGTGCGCGATGCACGGCCAAAGTTCTCGATGGATCTGCTTCAAATTTGGTGGGCATATTCAAGTAGACCCGGGACACGACACAACCTGGTCGATATTTCAACACGTGCTCTCAGCGCGCAGCGCGGAACCGATTTTGGTTCCACCTCAGCTATTTTGGTTCCACCTCAGCTTACCCGGGCCCCCATACCGACACACCATAGCCGCTACACCACATCACAACGCCAAAGTTCTCGGTGGATCTTTTTCAAATTTGGACACCGTATTCAGCTACACCCCGGACACAATATCATCGATGAGATATTTCAACACGTGCTCTCAGCGCGCAGCGCTGAACTCATTTTCGTTTTTGGGTTCATTTCACCATTATAAGTAACTCTTCCTTATCTTCTCCAGTGTTTGGCGTTTATCTCCCTTCCTTCGTGTGGCTTTCCCGTTCAGTTGTAAGTTACTACACTGCGCCTGTCCACTGCGCTGAGCGTCTTCGGATATTCCCGGCGTTCTGTTACTGTTACCTATTTTTAGAAGGTCAACGCAGTGTACAGAACGTAAATTGGACCCGTAAATTATCCTCACTGTAAAAGTGCAAAGGTCGAATCAATTTATAGCCACGCGAAAAATACACTGTCATCTATCTCTCTATAGATACGGCTTCTCTGTGTTTGTGTGTGTGTGTGTGTAAGTGTGTGTGTCTCTATGTAATCAACACCTGTGCATTCTTCAGTTCTGTTTGTGATGTGGTCTGGCGGCTTTTGTGTAATTTTATGTACTGGCCTTCCTTTGAGAAGCCATAATTTGCTCAGTCCTGTTTGAGTGGAGTTCGCCTCCAAAGGTGATTAACACGGTTACATTCGTCGACAAGGATGGGACTCGACATGGTCAGGAATGGCATTATGGCCACTGAATCATTTTCGTGCTGTTCCCATTCCACGAATCTGGGAGGGACCTAAGCTTGGCGGGTCCATAGTTCGGACCCGGCGAAGCCGGCGTACGGCTCTAAGTACTTCTTCCCGGCGAAGCCGGCTACCCGGCGAAGCGGGTATTCATTCTAGTATACATATATGTGTGTGTGAAAGATAATGATGGAGCAAGTGTAATTAATACAAACTCAATCACAAAATTTAGCACCTACCCATATACAAAACCAATGTGAGTTCATCATTGGGGGAGCTTTTCCGGGTGTACCGTCCATTTTCGACTGGCGGAATCAGTTTGCACACCGCCCTGACTGAATCTTTGTTTTTAGTTATTTTTGCACCATCACTGGCAAAGCGCAGCCAGATGGTGATGGTGTCTTCCACGGTGTTCAGCAGTGGTCTGTTTTCTGGAAGGTCCAAGAGGTAATGGATCATCTCAGGGATCTGTCTCATGCACCCGTCCCGTATCTGTCCGTGATACAAAAAAATGCATTTAAACATACGTTTTTGGCATGTTACATAAAAATACATTTCATAGAAAAAAAGGAAGTTTTTTTTAATATGATTATGACTCAATGAGAACAGTTTACCAGAATGTATGCAGCCATGTTCCAGGCATTATTTGCAAACTTGAATTACGTGTGTGTGATTTACTAAAGTACACACTTATGATTTGCTAACCTATTGGCTGAGTTTAAGTGAAAGTTTGTTATTTTTTTCTTTCACATTGTTTAACGTCTAGCTGACTACACAGACCCGTCTCGAGACTGACGTCCTTAAGTTGGTTATTTGTGTCATTGACAATACAATGCTGAAGGGTAACAAACATGAAGGAATATCAAGTATATTATCCTTATAATCAACAAACAAAATACTAGCACATAAACATCCCAAAAGATAAAAACAACAACAACAAACAAGGCGCAAAGCACTCCAATATTATTATTTCAGCATTGTATTGTCAATGACACAAATAACCAACTTAAGGACGTCAGTCTCGAGAAGGGTCTGTGTAGTCAGCTAGACGTTAAACAATGTGAAAGGAAAAAATAACAAACTTTCACTTAAACCACTTCACACGAAAGCTTTCCCGTTACACCATCAACATTATCACCACCATACATTTCCTCCCCTCCCGTCCCAGCGTAATATTCTTTCTGTCTAAAGACTGAAAGAATAAAAACAAAGCAAAATTATAAATGACTTACTCCATGGAGAGGAGATATGTCGAAGCTTGTTCCCAACCTCAGGGATTCTGCATTGAGAAATTTTTCTGGAGGAATCTGGAGTCCAGCTTGCATTCTCAGGGCCTGCAGGGCTTTGTAGGAAATCCTGTGTGTATCCTTGACCCTGAGGATCTTGTGGGTAGACTCCATTCTCTCTTCAGCCTTTGTTCTGTCATCTGCTTGGGGTTGGCCTTTCACTTGAAATGTATATTTATCGTGATCTGCAGTTTCGATTGTTACTGATGCACATGTGTCCACAGAGGTGTCTGCAAATATAGTTTTCAAAACCTGTTTCATTTGTTTTTTGCGATTATATCGCCCCTGTCTGCCCATAGCTGAGTGGCGTAGCCATTGTTTGGCAAATGTCCTGTCTTTAACTTCCTTGCGACACTTGGCAAGTTTCTCTTTTAATTTTAAAAGTTGTGCTTCTTTCTTTCGCAGTTCTTGTTGTAGTTGAGTGTTGGCTTGCTCTTTTATAGCTAGTTCAGCTTGAACTCGTTGAATATGTTGGTTACGAAAATGTATTTGTTGTTGTTGAACACCTATTGTGTACTGGAGGTGATGATAATATGCCATTTGTGGATGATGAATTAATGCTTGACTATGAACGAAATTGTATTTGTTGTTGTTGAACACCTATTGTGTACTGGAGGTGATGATAATATGCCATTTTGTGGATGATGAATAAATGCTTGACTATGAAATTCAACTTGTTTCCGTTTTCAACCATGTTGTATCCACATCACTGAGAAGCAATATATATATATATATATGTCGCTTCATCTGAAAAAAAGAACAGTTTTGAAAGGCTTATTTTTTTTTCTTTTATTAAAATGCTGTTTAAACAACAATCAAGTTAATCAGTTAATCAAAAATTATGCCATACCAAATCGTACATCATCACACCACATTGATTGTCAAGTACTCAGCAAACCAGACTGCCTAAAAGTACAAGATTTAAGGTTCTCAACACAATAGCATCTGACTCTTGAGTTCAAATGTAGTGTTACGTACTGGTCAGTGATACAAAAGGAATATTATAACCAAGTTCAGTCTCAGTTCCAACACCAGTCACTAGTCCATTGTGGCCCGGCAATGCTATGATATAACCATAAACATAAAGTACTAACAAAAATAACAGTTTGATCAGTGCAGGTAGAACACGAAGCTAACAAGAAGAGAAAACACACACGTTTCGGTCAATTCTTGGAACTTTAAAAGTGATTCAGGGTTTGAACACCGATTTTCATCCATGCTGTTTTCACATCCATGACTGATGGCGGTCGTCAAGTTACGGCGTCTGCTCTCAGTTTGAGTCTCAATTTTCTATTACAAATTGTATTACTTTAAAAATTCATAACTCGGGTTAGACTTATCCAATCTCACAGTTATATATACCATTGGAATGCTGATTTTCTGCTCTTTCAAGTGATATAGATTAAAAAAAATATAAAAAAATAATGATTTTTTTTGTAATTACATGTACACAAACATACATCGACAACAAACACAAGTTACTGCCCCCAAAAAGCAAAACAAACAAACAGCAGCTATCACGGCCGCTGCCGTAAACTGGGTCTGAGCTGGTAAAGTAACTAATAATATTGACAGTTTATTTTTAATTGAGTGTCTCCTATAAATCTCATTAATTAGAGCGTACGTTTACTTAAGTCAATGCTGAACCTAAATGTTACTTTAAACCTACTTCTCGTGTCCAAGAGAGTTGGTTCAGTGTCATGGAGAAACAAAATGGTCGCAGCACTGATCGTCTGCATGGCCGGCTGACTCGACTCAAAGAGCCTACATATATACAAGATCTTTGCTCGACTCATAGAGCAGAGAGAAGCCGTATTTTTTGAGAAACCAAACTGGAGGGAGGGTTGTACAGAAAGTAAACACTGCCGCGGTCTGGCCCCTTGCCTGTGCGTGCCAGGCCGTTGAGGGTAATTATTCTTGGCTTATCTGACAGCGCCTGGTGATACTGCTGCTGGGGCTTCGCCTTTCGCGGCTTTACACCCGACGATCTTATGAGTGGTCCTCTGCAGCGCAGCCACTGGCCCGTACAGCTTGTTGTGCAGGGACTCCGGCAATGGCCAGATTTCCTCTCTCAGCACCTGGTGGTTCCTGCAGTCTCGTAGGATGTGGGCCGTGTCCTGCTCTGCTTCTCCACAAGAACACATGGGGGAGGGCACAACATGCAGCTTCTTGTGGAGATGCTGGTTAAGTCTGTTGTGTCCCGTTCTCAGGCGGAAGATGACCACCTGCTGTGGCCTGTGGCTGGGGCGTCCTGTGCAGAGACTCAATGATGGTCTTCATCTCTGTCAGGCTCACAGGGTTGTTCTCTTGCTCATTTTCTGCACCCAGCTTTGCCATCCTGTCCGCCTCTTCGTTTCCTTGTACACCACAGTGGGAGGGAATCCATTGCAGTACTGTCATCAGGCTCTTGATGTTGTGTGGAGCGTGTCCAACTGAGACAGTTTGCTACTGGTCCGATTGCTTGTAGTACTGACAGAGCGTCAGTCAGGAAGACCACGTGGTTGTCATGGTTGACAGGCTCTGTCGTTGATGGTGTATCAGTGCTGCATGGATCAGTGCTTGTACCTCAGCTCTGTAGTTTGTACAGTGGAGGCCTGTTGGTATAGCCTCTGCTTGCCACTCTCCACTGGGGTACTGGACATACACCCCCGCTCCTCCATTTTTGACGGCCTCTGTGGCTGACCCATCAGTATACACCCGTATCCATGCTTCTTGGGGGTACCTTTCTTCAAGCATGGCAAGAGTCAGGGCTTTTTTCGTCACATTGCTCTGCTCGTCCTTTGTTGTGAGGTAGGGGACACGGGTCTGTATGTCCAGGTTTCCTTGTCTGTCTTCCCAGGTTTGGGCGTCAAGGGAGAAAGATGGTGGCTCCACTAGCTCTGGCATCTCTGTCTGATGTTTCTTCTGCAAAGCCCTTGCCTCAAGAGCGAAGCTTGATCTTTTCAGCCTGCCTAAGGACATCTTCTTGAGTCTGTCACTCATTGGATGGTCATGAGTGCACTGGTACTTGGTGGCTTGTACCATTGTTTTGCAGTCTCGCCTTTTGCTCAGTGGAGGAATGCCAGTCACCTGTTCCATCTTCTGTATGGGTGTTGATTTCATTGCGCCCGTGATGATTCTCAGCGCTTGGTTCTGTACTTTGTCTAGGGCCTGCTGGTGTGTCTTGGCTGCTGTTGCCCAAGAGCTTGATCCGTACTCGAGGTGCGGTCGTACAGTCCCCTGGTAGACTGATTTCAAGATCTTCTCGTTTGCACCCCAGTGTGATCCAGCCAGCTTCCGCAAGATGTTTAGTTTTCTCCTGGCCTTTCCCTCTGCATTCATGATGACTGTGTTGTTTCCAGGTCATGCGCTTGTCATAGGTGACCCCCAGGTATGTTTGCTGGTCTTCAAATTTCAGGGGTGTGTCACCCAAGGTCAGTTTGCCAGGTGTCGCTTTGGCAGAGAGTGTGAAGAGAGTGGCAGTGGTCTTCTCCCTGTTGATGGTCACACACCAGTCTTCCGCCCACGCTGCAACCTTTTCTAGGGCAAGTTGCATCCTGTAGGTTGCTGTGGTTGCATACTCTTCCGAGCACCAGAGAACAAGGTCATCAGCATACAGTGCCGCTTGGACTCCCTTGGGCAACTCTGGTACCAGGTCGTTAATGAAGAGTATGAATAGCGTGGGGGAGAGTACTCCTCCCTGTGGAACTCCTTGGCGTAGTAGCACCTTTCGGCCACAGTGACCGTCCACCAGCACTCTGGCCTTTCGGTTGTGCAGGTACGACTTGGTCCACTGGTACATGTTGCCTTTGACGCCGGAACGTAGGAGCTTCACAAGGAGTCCATCTTTCCAGACCTTGTCGAAGGCCTTCTGCAGGTCAATGAAAGTGGCCAGGGTGACCTTCTGGGCCTGGTAAGCATCCTCTATGACCTGGCTAAGGTGTGTTGTCTGGTCCTCCGTACTTCTGTGCTGTCGGAAGCCGGCTTGTTCTGGGACGATGATGCTTTCTGATTCCAGGTACAGCTGCAGGCGCTGGTTGACAATACGCTCCATTTTATAATCTAGTGATTTTGATTTTTTTGTGCGGGCGTGCTCTCTCTATCTCTCGTGTGTATGTGTGTGTGTGTGTGTACGTGTATGCTTGTGTGTGTGTGTGTGTGTGTGAACGGGGTGGGTTGGGGGCGGTGGGGGGTTAGGGACTAGTAGTGAAGCATAATTTTGCTCATTTGATATTCTACTTTGCATGTTTTCTGAGATGTATTATGAACTGTACAGCCACATTGTGTAAGATGGTGAATAAGATCTGACATTTAGAAATTAAATTTATTTGCAAATTTCCTCTGTGTGTTTGTGCGTGTGTATACCTCCATGCATGAGTGCGTGTGTGAGAGTGAGAGTGATATAGAGAATTACCTATTCAGTCAGTAGTATTGATGAGCCGTGTGTGTGTGTTTGTGTGTGGTTTGGGGTTTGCTTGCCTTCCAATTAGCATGTGTGAGCAATAAAGAGAGAAAAAGATGTCCAAAAATTGTCAATGTAATTTTAGAGAATAGTTATTACTACGTTTTTCGGTTTGAGTGTTTTGTGCCTGCCTTAATGTTTCTTTCTAATAATAAAAAAAATATTTAGGAAGTGGATATTTTAACACTCAAAATTACCTCTCTCTCTCTCTCTTTCTCTCTCTCAATCAGTGGCACCTGGTTGCTCTCTCACAGACAAACACGCTACTCATTGTAGAATCATGACTAACTTTTATTCATAAATACATGTACACTTGTTTGACTGGTCCCCAATTCCCGGCTCAAAAATGAGGTTCAATTAACAAAACATTTTCAAAAAGAACACATGTGGGTCATATTTCACTCAAAGGCGTACTTAATATAAGCACATGTTATTGTCTTCATGTCTCCATAAGACACACAGGTCAATTTTTCCGATCTTCCAGGTCAACTTATGTGCAGACCTGCCAGTGACTTATCCCCCTTCGTGTGTACAGGTACACGCAAGCACAAGACCAAGTGCGCACGGAAAAGATCCTGTAATCCATGTCAGAGTTCGGTGAGTTATAGAAACACGAAAATACCCAGCATGCCTCCCCCGAAATCGGCGTATGCTGCCTGAATGGCGAGGTAAAAACGGTCATACATGTCAAAATCCACTCGTGCTAAAAACATGAGTGAACGTGGGAGTCTAAGCCCATGAACAAAGAAGAAGAAGAAGAAGACACACAAGTTATTGTGGGCACAGAACTAGTGAATACAATCTTCTTCCTTTCTTTCTTTCTTTATTTGGTGTTTAACGTCGTTTTCAACCATTCAAGGTTATATCGCGACGGGGAAAGGGGGGAGATGGGATAGGGGAAAGGGGGGAGATGGGATAGAGCCACTTGTTAATTGTTTCTTGTTCACAAAAGCACTAATCAAAAAATTGCTCCAGGGGCTTGCAACGTAGTACAATATATTACCTTACTGGGAGAATGCAAGTTTCCAGTACAAAGGACTTAACATTTCTTACATACTGCTTGACTAAAATCTTTACAAACATTGACTATATTCTATACAAGAAACACTTAACAAGGGTAAAAGGAGAAACAGAACCGTTAGTCGCCTCTTACGACATGCTGGGGAGCATCGGGTAAATTCTTTCTCGTCCCAACCAATATGGGACTCCCCCTAACCCGCGGGGGGTAATGTTCTTCCTATTTGAAAGGTTTTGTCCTTCTCATTTAACCTAACCAATACATGTCAGTCACTACAGATCTGTCCAGTTTATTTACATGGGACTGGGAGTACAGCATCCTTCAAGTTTGGACACATACGAAAATTCAACCACCTAGCCGAGTTCTGAGCATTTTTTATATTTTTTCTTGAATCAATTTTCGTAACTGAAGCCAATGTCAATATGCAAAACTAATTCTGCACAAACTTTTCCTGAAGTTACATTGTACTTCAAAGAATCATCTGCAATGATCTTCATCTAGGTGGTGTCACACAAAAGGTCACAGAATCATCTCCACGCAACAGTGACCTTGATTTCTTGGGGTCACACAGGAGCTCAACAGATCACATCTTGGCACCAACGACCTTCAACTTGTCTGACTCGCACAGGACGTCAAAAGATAATCTGTAAGCAGTAAATTACCTTGAACTTGATGCAATCACACAGAAGATAAAAGAATCACCACCAAGCAGCAATGACCTTGATATTGTTGGGAACACACAGGAGGTCAATGGATTCTCTGTAAGCACTAATGGCATTGAACTTGTTGCAATCACACGGACGACTAAAGGTTCACCGCCAAGCAGCAATGACCTTGAACTTGCTGAGGTCACACCAGAGGCCAAACGATCACCTCCAAGCAGCAATGACCTTGATCTTGTTGGAGTCACGCAGGAGGTCACATGATCATCTGTAGGCAGCAATTGCTTTAACCTTGTTGAGGTCACGGGCCAGACGGTAGAGGGAGTGTTTGAGGGCTGGGATAGTGCTGAAACAGCCTGCCGCCTCCACTCCAAACTCCTGCCGCTCCACAGCTGTCACAAAACACATCAAGAGTAAATCTAACCATCAAAACACTGATAAAATAAAGAATGATACTTGGGTTTTGGATATGGTTACACTGACCTACTAAGTGTGTCTGGTTGGTGTACACATGTAAATAGGCCTAGTGAAATTGAACACTTTATCTGTACATATTTATTATGATATAATATGCGTGTGGAAGGAGTGTGAAGTTTGGATGCATACACCATAACAAAATCCTGTGCTTTGCATTTGGTAAATAAACTGTTTGACTTGACTTGACTGACTTGAAACATTCAGCGGGTGGTGGGGGAGTTCATCCTGACATCAAGTGTTCAAACACACATATGCACGCAAGCATGTACACACACACAGACACACACCAGGCCTGAAAGTGGCGAGTATTTAATCACCATGGCGAGTAGAAACATGTAACTGGCGAGTAGAAATGTTCATCTACTTGCCAAATGCGAGTAAAGTTGCGGAAACAAATTTTTGGTTTGGCAAGTAAAATTTGCTCTCTGGCTAGTACATTTTCAGAATCACTAGCCAAAGATGAGTACACCATTTGTTGGACTTTCAGTGCTGCACACACACACACACACAGTGACACACACACACAAACAGTGACACACGAAAACACACACTGTGATACACACACACATCTACACACACTCACACAGTCAGTCACCCAAACCCACACGCACACAGTCACCCAAACCCACAGGCACACACACACAAAGGTATGATCAATTCACACAAACCCACAGGCACACACACACAAAGATATGATCAATTCACACAAACCTCCAATCTGCTGCTCCAAGTCATCCAGCTGATGTGAGAGGTCATCCTGAACTGTTCGCACGTAGCTCAGCACAGACAGCTTGCAGTCAGTGAACGGATCACGCTGAATTACCACTGCGGCACCTTCAGCTGCCTGTAAACATCACAGCCACAGAATAAAAATAAGCAAGTTTGAAGGATACAACTTAACTGCCCTACTTCTGCTTCGTTCATGGGCTGAAACTTCCACCGTACACTCGTGTTTTTTTGCACCAGGGGTTTTTCACGTGTATGACGATTTTTACCCTGCCATTTAGGCAGCCATACTCCGCTTTCGGGGTAAGCATATTGGGTATTTTCGTGTTTCCATAACCCACCGAACTCTGACATGGATTACATGATCTTTTCCCTGTGCACTTGATCTTGTGCGTGCGTGTACACACAAAGGGTGATAAGGCACTAGCAGGTCTGCACATAAGTTGATTGGAAAAATCTCCACCTTTCACCCACCAGGCGGCCGCAGCCTTGATTCAAACCCATGACCTTCGGATTAGAAGACCAACGTCCTATCCACTGGGCCAACGCGCCCGTCCTGCCCTAGAAAAGCTACATCCACTTACTTCCAGCTGCTTGACAAAGCTGGCCTAAGTGATACCCATGTATAGCCTTTGCCATTAAAAACGCGACAAACGATCGACGGAGGTTTTTATGTTACTGGTTATAGCAAGCACCTGTGGTTTAGACTTCGTCAAAAACAAAAACAAACTGCACGGAAAACTCATGCAAGAAGACACATAAAACACGTGGCGTTTCATTGAGTACAAAATTGAAACGAAACAGCTGGAGTTATGAATATATACGCGTCTTCTGACATGACTTTTCCGTGCACTTTTTTGTTTTTGACGATGTCGAATCCACAGGTGCTTGCTATAACAAATAACAAAAAAACCGCCGTAGATCGTTTGTCATGTTTTTAATGGCAAAGGCTATATTACAGTGGAACCGCCCCATTTAAGACTCCTGTCCTTTCAGGACCTTACTTTTTCAGATTTTTTGTTCATCACCTTTGTAAATTTGCTTCCATTTTATGACGCCCTCCTTTATCAGACCTGTTTTTCTCACATTTTTGGAGGTCTTACTCTTAAAATGGGAGTTCCACTGTATATGGGTCATTCTCAGAAATGGTGGTACAAAGTGTTACATACAAGGTAAAAAATAAAGTGTCAAGAAATACAAAATAATTGTTTTTACTATGAAGTCTATTATTTGCTATACATAATAATGCAAAAATTAGACAAAAAGAGTAATTGGTTGCTGAATAAGAGACGTGTTAAAGTGTTGTATTTACGTGATGAATGTTGTAACATGGAAACCAAATTCCAACTTTAAACCACCTAAGCCTTCAATCCTTTGTGCATTTTTTATCAGTTCTGCAGTATTTTTGTGTACTACCCAACACATTCTAGTTATGAAAGGTAAGGACTTCAACTAATATTGGAAAAAAAATGACATTTGGAACTGGCTAAGGTGAATGTCGTAACACAGAAACGAAATGCTTGAACCACTTTCGGTTCCTGTGCGACAGACATGAATCTGCACTGTTTGGCCTTTCTTGCCGGCAAAACCCGTCTGACCCAAAATAACTACACAAAACACAATTCGTCAGAGTTTGCTGTATTTGTTGAAAGTTCCTGTTGCGTTCAGATTACCCATTTTAAGTACTTGTTGAATGTCGAACATCGACGAACAGAAGATACGAGAACTTCTTGGCTACTTTGTTGCCGCTAAACTTCGCGCGTTGAGAAACTGTTGCACTCGATATCTTTCCGACGCTACATTGTTGCCAACCGCGGTGTGTAAGTTTGTGACAAAGCTTTGCAGGCTTGACAATTTAGTAAAAACCATCTTCAGTCGTGACGTAGGTCAGGAAACGACGCCATGAGTTTCAGCAAATGATATGATTCTGGTGTTTTCTGTGAATATTTGGCTGTGATTCAAAGGACTATTTTCTTGTTCGAACTTCCTGCGCGCTAAAGAGCTAAAAATAGCCGTGATGTGGCAAAGTCATGAAGCACATTGCTGTCCGATGTTCGGGCGTCGAGTCTGGAAACGATGCGTTACGACATTCAAAATTTTTTGTTCGAAGCCCCTAACTTCAAATTCAGCGTGAGTTTTTGCAAAGATGTGTTGCTACGTCCAATACTGAAGTCCTGACTGTCGATTACAGTAATTTGTTGGTGTTTGCATGTTTGCATTTAGCCATGAAACTGAACATATTGTTGATCACGAAAGTCGTGTAACGCTTCGGCGATCCGGAAACGGCCGAACTTCGCAATTAAAAAGCACACAAAAACAACACCAACGTATAGAAATCATTTTTATTGACATACAACAATGCTTTAATGTCTCAGGAATAGATTCAGATGAAAAAAGTCGTGGTAGAAATAATTTTAATTTACTTTTTCATGATTTTAAATGTGTCACCCCTCTCACTCTCACTGTACCACCATTTCTGAGAATGACCCATATATATATGCACACACAGAAACAGAGATGCATGCTTTTGTTGAGAGGCTTCTGGCTCGTACAGGGGTGGAAGTTGTTAAAATAAAACATGACACAACTTGGAAGAACTTTTAAATACAAATAAATGCAAACAATCTACTCATCTTCAAAAGTTTCTGCAATCCTCATCAAAGTGACGATGGATATTGAAATAATAAAGAGAAACACAAACAAGTCGCGTAAGGCGAAAATACAACATTTAGTCAAGTAGCTGTCGAACTCACAGAATGAAACTGAACGCAATGCAACGCAGCAAGACCGTATACTCGTAGCATCGTCAGTCCACCGCTCATGGCAAAGGCAGTGAAATTGACAAGAAGAGCGGGGTAGTAGTTGCGCTGAGAAGGATAGCACGCTTTTCTGTACCTCTCTTCGTTTTAACTTTCTGAGCGTGTTTTCAATCCAAACATATCATATCTATATGTTTTTGGAATCAGGAACCGACAAGGAATAAGATGAAAGTGTTTTTAAATTGATTTGGACAATTGAATTTTGATCATAATTTTTATATTTTTAATTTTCAGAGCTTGTTTTTAATCCAAATATAACATATTTATATGTTTATGGAATCAGAAAATGATGGAGAATAAGATGAACGTAAATTTGGATCGTTTTATAAAAAAAATAAATTTTTTTACAATTTTCAGATTTTTAATGACCAAAGTCATTAATTAATTTTTAAGCCACCAAGCTGAAATGCAATACCGAAGTCCGGGCTTCGTCGGAGATTACTTGACCAAAATTTCAACCAATTTGGTTGAAAAATGAGAGCGTGACAGTGCCGCCTCAACTTTCACGAAAAGCCGGATATGACGTCATCAACCCAGAAACTCTCATGTCAAATTCCATAAAGATCGGTCCAGTAGTTTAGTCTGAATCGCTCTACACACACACACAGACAGACAGACAGACACACATACACCACGACCCTCGTCTCGATTCCCCCCTCTATGTTAAAACATTTAGTCAAAACTTGACTAAATGTAAAAAGGGTACACTCGCATACAGATGCACTCACACATAGGCAAACACAAATGGAGGGGTGCACACAGATACACATACACACACAGACACACACAGACACACACACACACACACACAGGCAACAGCAAAGCTGACCTGCTCCCCAGTTGAATCTGAAGCCTCAATCTTGACTTCAACATGGCTGGCACTCACCGATGTCCCAGAATCCTCAACCTTCTCCACACATTTGTTTGCCGTCGCTGGCACACTTTCTCCACGAGCCGTCTCCCCGACCGACGATTTCACACTGTCTGACTGGTTGTTGCTATCCACTACACCTCTCGCTTTGTTTTCACACTCGTCTTTCCCTGCTGCGTTATGGGTTCCACCCGTTTCGTTCTTGCTTTCAATAGCACCGCCCGTCCGTTTATCTCCCTCTTTCTCGCTCTTCTTCTCCTGATCGTTTCCCTCTTTCTCTGTTGCACTCTGGTTTTTACTGTCTTCAGAGTGGTTGCTTTCTGCTTTCCCTGTTAGACTCAGGCTCTCTTCGTTTTCGTCTTTCACTGTTTGGCCTTCAACTGATCCTGTAGTTTTGGAATCATCAAGGACTGCGGCAGTTTCTGTTTTTGTGTCGGTATTGGATGCAGTTGGTTGAGACAGGTTTGTCGGGGGCACCGAGTTGTCGGACGAAGGTTCAATCTTCACACCTGTGTCTGTTGCACCTGCGGAGTGTTTTGTTTCACTGTCAGGTAGGACCTTGTCCTTGATGTTCTTTTCTTCGTGCACCAAGGCAGAAACTTCTGGCTTAGTCTCACCAACGCCTGTAATAGTAATAATACTACATTTAATACTAAGAAGAAGAAAAGTAACATTCATACACACAAACACAAACACACAAGTGCACATCATGTTCCGACTATTGTACCTGAAGATCCTGCTCATTCAGAACCAAGCCCCCCCCCAAGCTTTTTCTTCAGTTGGTGCACTCTGCACTCTTGCAGGTAGGCACAAACACACACACAAAATCACAAAAATACGCACACACACACACACTACTGTACCTGAATTCTTTTATTTTTGTTGTTTGGTTTGTGCCGTATAAGCCTTCAGGTTTCGTGGCAATAAAATATTATTCTCTTCTTTTCTATTCACCCACACCCACACGCACACTACTGTACCTGAAGGTACCATACATTCCGAGCCAAGAGCTCTCCCAACAGTCTTGTCTTCGGCTGATGCTGCACTCTCCCCTTCAGAAGCAGTGTCTTTTATAGCACGCGCTTCATCCTCTTTTGCACGAGCATCTGCAGGTAGCGCTGTCTGAGAAGATGTCGGGCCTTGCTCATCGATGTCTGAGGTAGAAATGCCAATGGTGCGTAGCTCTTTGGCTGGTTGTGGATGCCACAGTCTAAGTTCTGGGTGCTCTTTCTCTCTGCAAGAGACAACAGTTTTTGTAAGACTAAGAGAATGGGTTGTTTTGTTTTTTGTTTTTTTACATTTAGTCAAGTTTTGATGAAGCTGTATTGTTTTGGTGAAAAAATGCGTTCAATTTCATGCTGTGAGTTCGACAGACTGACTTAATAGTTATGTTGCTTTATGCGACTTGTTTTTTTGTTCCAAAAAGTTTTAACCATGTCAAGCGTTTTCAGACGACTGGGAAGGAGTGTAAAAAACAGTTCTTACATCCAAGCTGTGAAAGGCAAGCATGCTCATTGATTGATGTGTCTTCACACAATGTATAACAAAATCTTGAGATCCATTCTTCTTAATTACTGTCCAAACACTTTTCTCTTTTGACAATGAAAAGAATTCATAGTCGGCTCACATCTTGGATAAAGAATGTTCAATTTAATATATAATTCACTCATAAAACCATTAAAAATCTAATCCAAACGTGAAGTAATCTAGTACAGGCCTGGGAACCTCTGTTTTGCAGTTGGAGTATTCTCAAACAAACTTGGTGTATTTTCGGCAAAATGAGTGTGCTCCACACATTTGAACATCGATGAGTCAAACATGCTTCGCACGCATCCGTTGCAACGTTAAATAAGTTTACCAATACCTTTAAAACAAATACTTCTTTCAATGTGTAATGACAAAAGCTGTAATCATGAATTAAATGCGGAGTTATTAAGTTATTTTAACCATTAAAAGAATCAGAAGAAAAGCAGGCGTTACAATTCTTTTCGTCGTATATTTTTCCAACCGACCGTACTGATCGTATTTTAGACAACCAAGCGTACAAAATACGGCGAAATCGTATGGGTTCCCAGGTCTGCTAGTCCATACGTGAAGTGGAGAAATAATTTTATTATTTTCAAAGCTGTAAAAAGAAAACACTTTGTTTTTGACTCGCCTTTGCCCTCGCCCCCATGCTTTCAGTGGAAATCAGACCTGGGAACCCCAGTTTTGCACTGGGAGTATTCTCAAACAAACTTGGTGTATTTTCAGCAAAATGAGCGTACTCCGCACAGCACTTGAACATCCACGATTCAAACATGCTTCACACGTGTCCGTCGCACCGTTAATTAAGTTTACCAATACAATGAAAACAAATGCTTCTTTCAATGTTTACTGACAAAAACTGTAATCATGTGTCAAAATACTGGACCGACTTCGGGATGCGCTTGTGAAGAAAAGTAGTCTACACATTTTTTCGGCGTATTTTTTGTCACTGACCGTACTGATTGTATTCTAGACAATCATTCGTACAAAATACGGTAAAAAAGTATGGGTTCCCAGGTCTGGAAAAGAAAATCTACCCACACTTACCCCGTCAATGCAATCTCCTCTCTCAGCCCATGCATAACTTTCTGAATGGCCAGTATCTCGGCCGCCAAGCCATGCGTAGCCAGAATCTCCTTCTCTTGTTCTTCATTCGCCTCCGGCTGCTTTATGAAGTTGAAGCGAGGTAGTCTCCCTTTGCGGAACCAGTCCATGTCATACTGATAGCGGGCGCTGTCTCGCACACCTGAAATAGGCTGAAACTCTACAGGGGCTGGATTAGTAATTTTCCGGGATGGGATTTGTATGCAGATCCACATAAATATATCTTTTCTGTCAATCTAAAACACCTGAAATAGCTTCCAATTTTAATGTCAACATTAGTCATTTCTCAGCTTGTGTGTGTGTGTGTGTGTGTGTGTGTGTGTGTGTGTGTGTGTGTGTGTGTGTGTGTGTGTGTGTGTGTGTGTGTGTGTGTGTGTGTGTGTGTGTGTGTGTGTGTGTGTGTGTGTGTGTGTGTCTGTCTGTCTGTCCGTGTCCATCTGTGTCTGTATGTATATGTGTGTCCTTGCAACTTTTTTGCTATGTTAGTTTGCTGCTACGTTTTAAACAAGATCACTAAACAAAAACATCCTCTGCAGAGCGGCAATGACGTAAATGGCAAAACATAAAATGTAAAGTAAATCCTGAAACATTCATGTCAAAGACTGAAAGAGCCCAAACAAATGTAAAGAAAACAGGCCTAAATATGATTAACTCTGATTCAGGGAACGCATTGATTTAGTTCTCACCCCTGGGCTGTTTGCAGACAAAGCAGATGTAGGTACTGAGGAAAGTATCTGACGCCAGGTCCTGATCTGTGTACCCCAGACACAATGTGTGTTGCCAGCACTGACAGCAGTCACACTGCACACACAACAAAGTGTCAGTACACTTGCACCAACAACACGGGTACATATGCACTAGGTCTGCTCTGTGTACCCCAAACACAGCGTGTGTTGCCAGCACTGACAGCAGTCACACTGCACACACAATAAACTGTCAGTACACTTGCACCAACACCAGGGGTACATATGCACAAGGTCTGCTCTGTGTACCCCAGGCACAGCGTGTGTTGCCAGCACTGACAGCAGTCACACTGCACACACAACAAAGTGTCAGTACACTTGCACCAACAACAGGGGTACATATGCACTATGTCTGCTCTGTGTACCCCAGACACAGCGTGTGTTGCCAGCACTGACAGCAGTCGCACTGCACACACAATAAACTGACAGGGGTACATATGCACTACGTCTGCTCTGTGTACCCCAGACACAGCGTGTGTTGCCAGCACTGACAGCAGTCGCACTGCACACACAACAAACGCGTTCTATCAGTTCACCCGCACAGAAAAACAGGTACATAATTATGCACTACATGGCTGGTGCCAGGTCCTCTCATTGGAGGGGCCTCACATCGCAAGTACCACTGTAACTCGTAATGCAGTAATCTCACTCTGCAACAAGTCTTGACGTTTTATCCCATATATATAAAACCCAAAACAGATCTGTAGTGAAGCACACTATCAAGTGTATGGGGAAGGACAGTATCTGTACACAGACCTGTATCATGGTGCCGGTGTCCTCCCTGAAGCCACAGATACAGTTGACCACTTCGTCTGACGATTCTTCCTCCACTTCTGGCACCGGTGCTTCTGCTGTTGGAGTCTCTTCCACCACTGCCGTGCTGCCCGGGGAAACCTCTGAAAGCAAAAGTCAAGGTCAATTACTGCAGTCTTAATCACATACCTCCCCTCAGCCACCATGTTGGATGCTTGTAAAACAGTACAGCGGTACCCCTGTTGAGCGCCTTTTGAAATTGTAACCAAAATTCGGTCGTTACAATGAGGGGTCGTAATACAGAGCATTACTTTGTTAGATCCATGTCGGGGTCAGTCAATGATACGGAATGACATGGGTGTTTTGCTGGATGCCGCCGGCATGGTGATCATTTTCTTCTTCTTTTAACGATTGTGGCAACTACTTGAGTATTAAATTATTTACCCACACATACACTTTGCCTAAAAGAAGAGCCAGAGTGGCATGGCGGTTAAACAGGGTGCCACTCGCGCCAGCAAACCAGGTTTGTCTCCATCAAGTATACAAATGTGTTCTCCAGTCCATCTCGCCAGAAATGGGTACATTACCCTATTCAAGCCTGAGTAATCAGTCAGCCAGGGCACAGGAGACAGGCACTACCCTCATAAAGCTGGGCCCAGAGTAGTTGTAATCTATAACATCTTGCTTCCATTCATCTGAAAAGGGTTAGGGGACATACATTTTTCTCTCCATGAAACATGCAGAAAAATGGGGGAAAACTGAGGACTAGCACAGTGAGAGGAAGATCTAGGCAGCTTACCGTCAAAGTTCATTTTCATGGCAACGTCAGGACTGCCAACCGAAATCTCTGATATGTGACGTCGCCGTTTAGCAGAGTTACTCTTGGAGGAAACCGACATGTCCGAGTCTGTGGAACCTGTTGTATCAGTCAAAGATGAAACAAAATCAACACAGACCCCGATTTGTAGTCAAACATGAGCAAAAGTGTGTATGTGCTCATTCTCAAACACAAACGCGTTCACACACACACACATAATTCATGTTATTGAGGGCCATCTTTATCACATAGTGCAGGTGCTAAAAATTGGGCAGGGTAGAAGTATGTAACAGCAGGCCAAAATCGGTCAGAACTGCATGGTGTGGCAATTTCTTACGTCATGCTTTGATGGTTTTGACATCCCATGGTTTGGCCAAAACTACAATTTCTGGCTTCAATTTTGTTGAGTAAATCACAGAGAGCGCTGTCAGAAAAATGTAACACAACTAAAATTCACAAGTGCTCTGTGTCTTCTTTCTCTTGCCCGGAGGGGCAGCTGTAAGATGCAAGCCCTAAGCCTTGTGGTAAAACCACATCACACACACACACACATACACACACACACAAATCATAACACAACTACTGCAGTGCGCACATGATATGAAAACCAGTTCTGCCTTGTGGTAAAGCTTGGCCAAACACACACACCCACACCCACACACACACACACAAATCGTAACACAACACAACTACTGTAGTGCTGGCGTGATATTAAAACCTTGTGCCTTGTGGTAAAGCTTGTACAAACCAAATCCCACAAACACACCAATCACCCCACAACTCACAAGTGCTGAGAGTCTTCTTTCTTTTGCGAGGCGGGGCAGGTGTAAGGTGAAGACCCTCCGCCTTGTGGTAGTGCTTGATGTGGTCGTGTAGCAGCTGGTTCTTGCGGAAGCCCTTGCCGCAGGTGTCGCACTTGAACGGGTTGTGGTCCTCCTCCACCAGGAAGGCCTTGGAGGGAACCACTGGGGGGAGGAGAGGAGCTAACAGCAAAACTGTAAGACAATGTGAATTCATGAAAGAGGTTATCCTAAAGAAGATGGCGGCATTTGTGCATGCCACACGAGTGGATGTCTAGAGGGAGTGAAAGAGAAGAAGAATAATAGAAAGAGGTTGCGATAACTGACCATGTTTGAAAACAACTCTTTTCATGTTTATTAAGAGCTATTGAAGAGTTACAGGGACCCCTTGATGTGATGACTGCTATAACATGCACATAGGAACTCGCCTCACATTCAACAAACACAACTCTCCCACAGACAGCTAAACACCCTGACAGAGTTATTTTCAGCAAACGGCTATGTCAAATGACCATTAATTTTTGTTACCCAAGCTTGTTCGGAATGAAAACGCGTGAAAATGATGTCAATACATTTTTATCAGGCTGCAGAACAGCTGAGGGAAAGTAATCTCTATAAACTTTCTGTGGTCCAGGTGGGAGACCCAGAGGGGTAAAGCCCCCAAACCAGAAATTTAGTTTTGCACTCTTTCTCTCAGGAAGACAGTTTACTCCACAAAATCACGGATCCAAAGAGACTTTTCATTCTTCAACCTGTTCTATTCAGGAAGGAATAAGTCAAAGCAGCGATTCCGCCAAACCGTGCAAGACGTACCAGGAGATTCTGGAGGCTTGTCAGTGTCGGTGGACTTGGCTTTCTTGACAACGCCGGCCACGGGAATAGCTGCTGGCTTTGGCCCTCTCGCCGCTTTGGCCCGCCTGCGCCTCTCTATGGGGAACGAACCAGAGCGAGGTCGCTTCTTACCTGCCACCAAAGACAAACTTTGTTTGACTCAGAATAACAGAATAATATAAAGTACCCATATCTCTATACATGTATCTACAAAAACGGTCAGGTGACAACACTAAAACAAAAATTAAAAAAAAAAGATTTGTGAATGGAACATATAAAATTAAATACAATTAGTGAATGTTTTACATTCTACTCATGTTTTTGAAGTCTTGGTTTTGGAATATTAGGAGTCTATCTCTTTCTATTTGACAAGTGGTGGATATTTTGCAATAACCTGTAGTACGAAAAAGGAAAACAACTTTTAACTCATTAAGCGTGAGAATTGGCACACACACACCCACACACACACAATGACATGAGAGTACTGGGGTACATCCTTCTGTCAAAGAACTAGAGACTTACTGGGAGGTTTCTTAATGGGCAGGGCAGCAGGTACGTATGTCTGGGAGCTGGCCTCCGTCCCCACTGCCGTCACTGCTGCCGCCGCATCCTCGGCCTTGACCTCCATCGTGACCTCAGCAGCCTCCTCTTTGGCCTTGACCTCTGGCTTCACCTTTGTTGGCTGACAACATACACAAAAATCCTGATCAAAAATGATGTATAGCTGTCAATTCATGACGATTAGGCCTGTATTAGCTGTTAATTTGTGTTGGCATTGCAAAAATATCATTCAGATACTGGCAGCCCAAATGACAATCCACCTTGCCTGACAGAATAACAAACATTTACGATTAGAAATTCACAAACCAACAATTTCTGATAGAGCAAAACTGATTTCTATTAGATTTCGGACAGCCTTCATGACAAAGGCTCCTTTACTTTAACTGCACAATTAGCTCAATGTTAAAAAGATTAAAGACTGCAAATAGCATGCTCCCCCTCTGCGCCCCCCCCCCCCCCCCCCCCCCCCCTAAATTTTATTTTCTACCCTTTAACAAATCAACAAAAGCAGGATACAGTCAAATCTGCCTTAGCAACCACATTTTTTATATGAAGTCTTATATCGCGCGCGTATCTCCAGACTCGGACTCAAGGCGCAGGGATCTATTTATGCCGTGTGAGATGGAATTTTTTACACAATACATCACGCATTCACATCGACCAGCAGATCGCAGCCATTTCGGCGCATATCCTACTTTTCACGGCCTATTATTCCAAGTCACACGGGTATTTTGGTGGACATTTTGTATCTATGCCTATAGAATTTTGCCAGGAAAGACCCTTTTGTCAATCGTGGGATCTTTAACGTGCACACCCCAATGTAGTGTACACGAAAGGACCTCGGTTTTTCGTCTCATCCGAAAGACTAGCACTTGAACCCACCACCTAGGTTAGGAAAGGGGGGAGAAAATTGCTAACGCCCTGACCCAGGGTCGAACTCGCAACCTCTCGCTTCCGAGCGCAAGTGCGTTACCACTCGGCCACCCAGTCGTTACCACTCGGCCACCCAGTGCTCTCAATAAAGACCACTCTGAAAGATCCCCACCACATTTTATTCTATGTAAATCCCTGTTTGATGTCATATACAGTTAGTCTAGAGTGCTGCCTTGTTAATGTCACAGTAAGTCTCAACCCCAAATGGAAATCCATGGTATCATCATTACAATCATCCTCATCTCATCAATCATCAAACATATCATATCTTGCGACATCTTTTGGGCGGTCCTTTTGGTGGTTGTTAGAGACAGAATCAACTGTATCAACTCGTGTTTCAAAACAAAAAGTAAACAAGCCAAAACCGATAAAATAAAAAAAAGTTACACTGAATAGACTCGCCACTACCTTGACAATTTCTTTGCTCTTCTTTGGTGCTGCTCCCCCGCCCTGCTGGCTCTTGGGCGACTTTTCTTTGTCCTTCTCTTTCTCTTTGTCTTTCTCTTTCTCTTTGTCTTTCTCTTTCTCTTTGTCCTTTTCCTTCTTGGAAAACAGGGAGCCCGAGATAATCAGTTTGGTCTTCTTCGGACCGCTGGTGGTGTGAGGCGGTGGCTTGGCTGGTGTTTTCTCCGAGGTCTGGCTTGTGGCGCTGGTGCTAGCCGTGGCAGGGGCGCTGCTGCTGGGGGAAGGGGTGGCGCTGGACTTGCCTGACATGGCCAGTTAGTGAGTTACACATTTCAAAGACATACAGACAAACACAAATTTAAAAAAGAATAAAAGAAGAAAAGAAGAGAGGAAAAGTAAAAGATAAAAAAAGAAAACCAGAAACAAAAACAGATAAAAAGATAAACAAAAGAAACGGAAAGAAAGAAACTGTGCAGAACTGAAAGTGAGACAATGGTTTATATGGTCCGTTAAATACTGTCTGGCGGTTTCAATGGGTTGAAAAGTAAACAAGCCACAAGGGATTTTTTTTTTAATTAAAAGGAAAAAAGCAATTGCAAAGCAGTGTTAAACCAGGGCAGACTGATAAAATTCTCCTGCAATTCAAATGTATTCATGTATCTAAAAGAAAAAAAATGCACATGGTAAGCAAAAAGATCAAAGCGCTATGTTGCAGTCTCTTTCCGTGAGGCTTACAACTGGGAAATAAATGCAATAACTGTGTAACTAAATATCAGATCAGCCATCTCCAACCTTGGAAAAGCCATCTGAAAGAAGGTTTGTGACTAAACAAATCGATATTAAGATCAAGAGCATGACACTTTTCAGCCAAAAAAATTCGCACTGGATGCAAGCTGTCTTGTATCTTGTCTTAAAGTTTTTGTTTCACTGTTTATTTTCTTTCTTCCAGATCCTTGTGTAAATTGCTCTTTCTGAGGAACAGACTGTTACTGCAAGTATAAAACTTTTGTTCAAATTGAACAGACAGTGATTTCCAAAGAACAAAAGTGTCAGTTGTATCAATGTTCTGAACTCAGACGCTCATCACGAAAAATTGTAGACATGGAGTAAAAATATCAATATTAATACTATGAATATTTAAAGAAATCTCGGACAGATAACAAACATATATGTAGAGGTTACATGCCGAGTCTCAGTGATTATTAAAAATAATGGTCGAAGTTGGCGGATCATGAAAAATGCGAGCTTCAGCGAGCTTTTTCATGACCGCGAACTGAGACCATTAATTTTAATAATCACTGAGACGAGGTGTGTAACCTCTTTATTCCTCCTTTCTTCAGTTATTCAAAGAAAACAGGAGTTTTTGTGCGAAAGTTTGATCGAATCCGAATCACTCAACCAGTCAACCTGCGCAGGCGATCGATTAATGCGCGGTTGTATAGTTCCGTGCAAATCATTCCATTCTGTTAACACTTCTTGTCAGTTTCCCTGTTTTAGACTAAAATCAAGTACACAGATATGCTGTTATTCTGCTGTGGTGGTAAAGGCAGATATTGTGTGTTCTGTTTATGTTTTAGTATAGTTTAGGATAATGTTCTTTCGTCAAATGGGACTAGCAGACGAACTTTTGCACCCGTGTTCCAACGTTAATTACTGTATGAAGTTCAGTTTTCTGGGGAAAATAGTGTATGAAACCGCTTTATGTTGTTTAAATTGATGAGATGTGTGCATTTGGTTGCGTGTGATCTGTTTATAAAATGAAATATTGTTGAAAACTGACCGTCGGATTGCAATCAGTGTTGTCGAAGAAACTGCGTTAAAAGAAGGGGAACTACTCTTGTCGGCAAGAGTATGAGTTACTTGCCTTGGGAATTTGCTTGTGATGAACGATGTGTGCACGGCAGATCTAGATTCAGAAAACAACCTAACTCATGGATTTTATATGGAGATTCATGTGTTCAGGCCTGTAGTTGTTAATTTAAATGCGGTATGTGTGTATTGTTTGCTCCAGAGATGTATATTTCGTACGTATAGAGCGTTCGGAACTTTTCAGTCGCAAAAGTAGTACCAAAACAGAACAGCTTCTCAACCCATTGCACTATCGAGGATTCAGGCTGTTGCTGGCTCGTTATTTGTTTGGTTGCTGGGTCATTATCGAAAAATAACTAGCTCTACAAGTTTACAGAGGTAAAGAAGCAGAGGGGGGAATAAACATGTATATTTGTATCAGGCATTACACAGTCACACATAAATATACATATACAAATATTCATACACCTTCACAGAGAAAAGTAACAATCGGAAGCAGAAAAGAAGAGAAAATCAAAACGAAACCCACATAGGGAAAAATATGCACTCAGAACAGCAGACTCTTTCACACACATACAAACAACAACAAAACAACCACCAAACAAACAAAATAACAGGTATAGCACTATGAAAGGGGAAAAAGGTGTACCGAGAACAGCGATAGCCTACAAACAAAACAACAAAAACGACACACACAAAAACAGTTATATGAGACAAGTCATCAAAGATAATAGGCTTGGATTGAGAGAGACTCGATCTCTACAAACCTTTTAACTTCTCTGCCCTTTTCCCAGAAGCATGCTTTTCATCTGTAACTATAAAACCAACACACGTTAGTCTCTGCAGTAAAGCTGCTCTCTTCTGGATCTTCCAGAACAGTGGAAACCCTCTTTTTAAACCCCAAAAAGATCTTAGAAAAAAACAGGTCTCAAAATGGAGGAAGTCTTAAAATTGTGTCCATTTCAACTTAAAATCTGAAATAATACGGTCCCTCAAGAGGGAGGGGGGGGGGGAGGGGGGGGGAGGGGGGTCTTAAAACAGGACGTCTTAAAAGGGGGTTCCACTGTACAAAATATGTGACCCTCCACCACAAAATGAGTCGCATCAGTATTGGCGTTAACCGGTAATTACCAGTATTTTACCGGAATGAGAAAATACCGGAAAACAAGAAGGGCAAAGCCCATACGACTCACATGCTTGACCTTGACCTTTACATGACCTTGACCTTCAGGGTCAAGGTCAAATAACTAAACCTAGCAATGACATCATACACTAAGAACTGCTTTACACATTTTTCGTCATCCAAGGTCATGCAACACAAAGCTGTTAATTCAAGACATAGGATTTAGTACAATGGTGCTTGTTGGCTCTTTCTACCATGAGATATGGTCACTTTTAGTGGTTCACTACCTTATTTTGGTCACATTTCATAAGGGTCAAAGTGACCTTGACCTTGATCATATGTGACCAAATGTGTCTCATGATGAAAGCATAACATGTGCCCCACATAATTTTTAAGTTTGAAACAGTTATCTTCCATAGTTCAGGGTCAAGGTCACTTCAAAATATGTATACAATCCAACTTTGAAGAGCTCCTGTGACCTTGACCTTGAAGCAAGGTAAACCAAACTGGTATCAAAAGATGGGGCTTACTTTGCCCTATATATCATATATAGGTGAGGTATTGAATCTCAAAAACTTCAGAGAAAATGGGAAAAATGTGAAAAATAGCTGTTTTTTAGACAACATTTATGGCCCCTGCGACCTTGACCTTGAAGCAAGGTCAAGATGCTATGTATGTTTTTTGGGGCCTTGTCATCATACACCATCTTGCCAAATTTGGTACTGATAGACTGAATAGTGTCCAAGAAATATCCAACGTTAAAGTTTTCCGTACGGACGGACGGCCGGGGGGGGGGGGGGGGGGGGGGGGGGGACGGACGGACGGACAACTCGGGTGAGTACATAGACTCACTTTTGCTTCGCATGTGAGTCAAAAATGGCTGCCAGTATGCCTATGGGTTGATTTTTGAACTACCGTTTTTTTCCGCTGGTTAAACAACTAAACCAGTACTCCGAGTTGGACTCTTACTGGTTCCAATGACCAGATTACCGTTTTTTTCTGGACAGTTTGCATCATAAAAGTTTGCGTACCAGTTTGAAAACATTCTAGCGCCATCACTGGTCGCATGTCACCTCGCGCGGTTCTGCGCTAGGCTTAATATAAGTCCGAGGAGTGTCTGGTAACAGTGTGAGGGTCACCTTAGTCACAGGCTTATAACTCAAACAGTTTTCGCTCTTTTCTAAAACGGTTTTCACCACTGGATGTACGCATATGAAAATCATGCAAAGGTGACATGCGACTCATTCCGTGGTGGAGGGTCACATATGTCTGCTATCACAAAACAAATGTTTAGGAACATCTAAAAAAACATCCAATGTTTCTGTTGGTTCCATAGCAAGCAAGCCAGGCAAAAGTGTTGCTGCTACCTATACACTCTATTCTTTCACACAGACTCTTTCTACAGCACTTCATACTATAAATTCACATGTATCTAAATTGACAGACTTTTTCGATTGGATTTGACGAAAGTCAACAATTCTACAATACAACTATTTTGTCGAAAATTCATACAATATAATTAACATATCAATTATCATACCCTTCATAACAAAATGGAATTACATACTTATCAATGTGTTTTGTTGTCATTGCCTTCTTCAAAAGTAATTTAAAATGTGATTCCACTCTCTAATAAAGTTTCTTCTTTCGAGTATTATCTTGTGGCTACTAATGAAGCGTTTGAATTGCCTCACAATACAAAACAAAGTAAAATAATAAAATGTAAAAACAAAAACAAAACAAAAAGAGGTCCACAGTACATGAAGTAACACTGATACTGCTTAAATAAAGTTAGCTTATAAAATGTAATCACAAGTTTTATCTTCTTCATTCATTTTGACACAGAACCTAGCTTTCTTTTGTCCATTTTGACACAGAACCTAGCCTTCTTTTGTCCATTTTGACACATAACCTAGTTTTCTCTTGTCCATTTTGACACAGAACCTAGCTTTCTCTTGTCCATTTTGACACAGAACCTAGCTGTCTCTTGTCCATTTTGACACAGAACCTAGCTTTCTCTTGTCCATTTTGACACAGAACCTAGCTTTCTCTTGTCCATTTTGACACAGAACCTAGCTTTCTCTTGTCCATTTTGACACAGAACCTAGCTTTCTCTTGTCCATTTTGACACAGAACCTAGCTTTCTTTTGTCCATTTTGACACAGAACCTAGCCTTCTTTTGTCCATTTTGACACAGAACCTAGCTTTCTCTTGTCCATTTTGACACAGAACCTAGCTTTCTCTTGTCCATTTTGACACAGAACCTAGCTTTCTCTTGTCCATTTTGACACAGAACCTAGCTTTCTCTTGTCCATTTTGACACAGAACCTAGCTTTCTCTTGTCCATTTTGACACAGAACCTAGCTTTCTCTTGTCCATTTTGACACAGAACCTAGCTTTCTCTTGTCCCTTTTGACACAGAACCTAGCTTTCTCTTGTCCATTTTGACACAGAACCTAGCTTTCTCTTGTCCATTTTGACACAGAACCTAGCTTTCTCTTGTCCATTTTGACACAGAACCTAGCTTTCTCTTGTCCATTTTGACACAGAACCTAGCTTTCTCTTGTCCATTTTGACACAGAACCTAGCTTTCTCTTGTCCCTTTTGACACAGAACCTAGCTTTCTCTTGTCCATTTTGACACAGAACCTAGCTTTCTCTTGTCCATTTTGACACAGAACCTAGCTTTCTCTTGTCCATTTTGACACAGAACCTAGCTTTCTCTTGTCCATTTTGACACAGAATCTATTCTTGTTCATTTTAACACACAACATGTTTCTTGTTAATCTTGACACAGAATCTTTCTCTTGTTCATTTTGATGCACATTCTTTATTTTGTTTATATTTACACAGGAAATATCTTTATGAAATCCCCCCCCCCCCCCCCCCCCCCCCACAACAAACTGAAAGCTCAAAGCAGATTTTCACTGCAGCACAGTGCAAAGGGTATAACCTGTAAAGCTCACAGCAATTTCTAAGCTTCACTCCAATATGATTAACTTCCTGTACAGCAGTCTTATTAAACAGCATAGAAAGCCCGGAAAAAAATGTGGGACCAAACTGAAAAGCGGGGCATACCACACCACAATAGAGCACTGAATGCATACCAGACCTGGGAACCCCTGTTTTGCGCTTGGAGTATTCTCAAACAAACTTGGTGTATTTTCAGAAATATGAGCGTACTCCACACAGCATTTGAACATCCATGACTCAAACGCGTCCGTTAATTAAGTTTGCCGATTCATTTAAAACAACTGCTTCTTTCAATGCTTACTGACAAAAACTGTGATCATGTGTCGAATTACTGGATCGGCTTCGGGATGCGCTTGTGAAGAAAGGTAGTCTAGGAAATTTTCTCGTCATTTTTGTTTTCCACTGACCGTACTAATCGTATTCTAGATAATCATTCGTACAAAATATGGCTAAATCGTATGGGTTCCCAGGTCTGGTATACTGTCCAGACAATACCTTTGAAGTCGACCGGCTTGGTCTTGATGTTTTTCAGATCCTTCGGTGACAGGACTGGTGGCTTGATCTGAAATTTCTAGATTGAAAACGACAACATTTGCAATAATTTAATAAATGGAAAACATAGTTAAATTCCCAAAACAGATAGCCTGCTAGCGTTCCAAAATCCAGAATAAAAATACAAGATGGATAAGTTAATGTACAGACAGCCGAATTACATAGAAAAACATCTCAATTGGGATCCTTCGGAGCGTTCGTTATGAGCAGGTTGCTATCGAGAGGTGGTCGCCAGGGCAATTTCAGCTGCGCTAGAATCTACAATAAATTTTATTCATGTATTCATGTCACAAAAAACACCCCAAAACTTAATCAACTGGTTTTACAAAGCACTTCCAAGCTATATTCTGCTGCCACTATCAAGCCAAAAAATGTTTTTGACAGTGAAGCATTGTGGTGCATTTTGAGACAACATGCTCCCTACATTGCATGGTGGAGCACACACCGGCTGTTTGTGTTCCTGAGGCGCCAGACGAAGGTTGATGGACTGAATGTTCTTCTTGAAGCCATCGTAGAACAGAACCGTGTAGGAGCCTGAGGAAAGTCAAAAGAGAAATTATCAGTGGCTCAAAATGAAAAACAAGAGGCGAAGCCTTCAAGGCTCACGTAAGAAATCGACAAACAGTAACACAAACTCAATCACACACACACACACACAGTACACACACACACACACACACACACACACACACGCACACACACACACACACACACACACACACACACACACACACAGAGAAAGAGCATAGGTGAAACTGTGCAAGAAAGCGAGACACTAGATCTAGATCTGTCTGTCTGCATGTAGCCTACTTACATGGACACGACTGCCAAATAGTCTCGGCCCGCTCAAAATAACAATCACCGAGACTTTCAGTAATTCCATCGCGTGACGTCTAACCCTCGTACGTCATAATGTGACGTCAATGTAATATGACGTCTTCAAATGTTAAAGTTTCTACCACAGACATACATACATACATACATACATACATACATACATACATACATACATACGCACGCACGCACAGACAGACAAAAGTTAGCATTGCATAGGCTACACTTCGTGAGCTAATTAGCCTCAACGTTAAGTTTTATGTTCATGGCCGGAATGGCTGACCGCCCAAACAGACAGACACTGCTCATTACTGAGACTCACTGATTACTCATGTGAGTAAAAATGTGCAGAGGTCACATACCATTGTTGCCATGCAAATGGAACTCTGAATACTGAGAACCACCCCCCCACCCCCTTCAGTGCAACCAACTTAATTAAGACCATTTACCCTGACATTATAAAAAAAAAAAAAAAAGCAAGCTACACCACTGCCAAAGTACAAAACAGTGTGTATCTAACTTGCCCTGTGCAATGGTAATACTTTTGACAGTCTAACACTGAAAATACCGCGTATCTTTTCCACAAGAGCTACACTATGTGTGATTTTGGGTGAACTTCCATCCCAAACTGTAGCCAAAGTTTGGCAACAAAAAATGTTTCCTTCTAAATCTAATGTATCTTGAAAAGAACGGATATTTTCTCAAACTCAGTACAGTGTACGTGGGATACCTTTCAGCTTTGCTAGGATAGTTTCACCATATCTTTTTATTCTCACACAAAAAAATATACAAAAGAAATCTTCCACAAAACATGTTCATTCCAAAAGACACAGACACTGAGACTAAAATCAGCGGACGGCTGCCCAGCCCTTCAAGCTCCGGCCACCTACCGTCCTCCAAGACTTCGTCGATCTTAGCCAGGTACATCTTGCAGTCCGTCCACTTGGCCAGTACCTGGTCCCCCACTCTGTACACCTGTGAAATGAAATATGTTCCGTTCTTGCAAACTCCCACAAACACCATTGAAAAACATGTGCAGATTTTAAAATCTAAATGTTCCTTTTAGTTTTACAAAGTCTTGCCTCGCTTGCTAAGCTCAGTTTTGAAGTGTTTGAATTACTAACTTTACAGCCTTACATGCAAAGAGAAGGAAAGAGAAATAGTGTGTGTGTGTGTCCATTCTTGCGAGTGGCCATGCTTACGAGTGTGTGTGTGTGTGTTTGAGTGTGTGGGGTGTGTGTATGCAAGAGAGTTGTCTATCCGCCTCAGCCACAAACATTAGCCTTGTACAAAGAAAACCAGAGAGAGTGTGTTTGTGTGTGTGTATATGCACGAGTCTGTGTGTGTGTGTGTGTCTGCACGTACGTATGCATAGCTTGCGTGCACATAACAGGTGTACTTTCATGTGCACGCATGCATACTCTGTGTGTATTTTAAGACAACACAGAGGAGAGCATGTGCACAAAAACTCACAGTTTTCCAGCGTCTGCCTTTGCCTCTGCGCTCCGAGTGTCGGGTGAGCGGTCGCAGTCGCTCGCTGCTCATATCCACCCATTCATCATAGCGTTGGTTCCAACCCTCAAAGTGGATCAGCACTGACAGCTTCTCCTTGTCAATGGCCATGATCTTTGAGGGGTACCTGCAAAATGACTCAACATTAAGGCGGTCCTTAATGGAGCCTGAAGTCGATTTCACACGGCTAAAGCTTCGTGCGGCCAGCTTCACGGGGTATACTTCGTGTACTCAACTTTGCCCAGTTAAGGACAGGCGTTAACCTTGTTGGAAAGTGTGTTTTATTTTCAACCACTAACCTAGGAAGCATACCGTGCATGAGATATAAGACTGCATTTTGATTTTACAAATGAGCAAACTACTGTTTTATAAGTAAACAACAAACAATTAGCTCTTTTGTCCCATGGATGTATTTTTTACCTAGCTTATCCAAGAACTCTCTCTATAACTCCAGGGTTCCACACAACCCCAAAAGTCAAGGGTATTCATACCCTTTCAGGAAAAAAAGTAAAGGGTTTTTATACCCCTTCCAGATTTTTGACAGGGTATGAGTGACAATCGGTGTATCCATGAAATGTCATTTTTTTGTTCTTTTGTTTTGCGAGGCATTTTTTTGAGCAGGCGACAGCACCGGATAGGCTAAAGCAAACAGTGCCATCGAGATGATCAGTTTAAAGATATCGCGCAGTTTGAGGACAAGGGAGGCAACCTCTGCTTCACGGCATGGCAGTGTCGACAGAGGAGTGGCACAAACACGGCGTGTACTTTAGTGGTCTCAGTAGAGCAAGCGGCCTGCTTGCTGTTGCTTGTAAACTAGCAAAGGCTATACCCTTTCAGCGTTTGACTCGTACGTTTTTTTACCTCTTTGGAAGAAAACAGTTACGTATTTATACCTCTTCAGAGAGCATCTCGTACGTGATTTGGAGGGTCAAAGGGTATTATACCCTTAATTCTACGTGATGTGGAACCCTGAACTCTCATCTGATTTTAGTGCCAGTCCACTTCCAAGCTGTTAACTTGATTAAAAAGTTATGGCAATAATGTAGGTATGTTACAAAAAAAATTCAAAATCTTCATTTAACAATTTGATCTATATCACTTGAAAGAGCAGAAAATCAGCATTCCAATGGTATATATAACTTTGAGATTGGATAAGTGTAACCTGAGTTATGAATTTTTAAAGGAATAAAATTCGTAATAGAGGCAAAGAGGATAAATTGAAACCATTTTTGACATGAAACTGAGAGCAGACGAACTTTACCGACCGCCATGTTGGATGTGAATACAACATGGCTGAATCCGTGCGCAAAACTGCGCAGCCGTTAAAAGGTACTTCGCAACGCTTTATCGACTTGAAACTTTGGGAAACAGCAGGAAAATGGTCAAACTAACCGTTCAGAGTCGTCTCATAAGAGTTCGAAGGCTATAAATTGTTTTATAAAAGTACCTCTTGTGCATCTTCTTCGCCCGATATTCTGGCCGGCGAGCTACAGAGTGTTGGACTCGCCATCTTTCTCAATCTTAAAGTCAAGAATGTGCTCTACGTCAACGACAGGGTGCCGATGTGATGTAAATTTGGACATGAATAGAAAAGAGGACCCCAAAACTGAGCCAGTGAAAGTGATCAGAAAAAAGGGGGCCATTTTCTATGATGTTAAAAATTGAGCTGCGCACGCACTTTGTAACATACCTAAATAATGCTCATGCATTGAACTTGTGTAAATTCCTTTGAATATCCCAAAAACAAACCTGCCCCCTTCCTGCCACCATCACTTACTTCATAATCAACACCATCCAAATTTTGAAAAAAGATAGAAAAAAACACCATCATGAGGGGTTTTGGGGGACCCAGTTCCATCCAAGTTGACAGAAGTGACATGTGTACTCAGACACTTGAGTGACCTCATTTCTGACACAATGACATCATGGAATGATGTCATCACCACTAGTCTAGCCAAGACTAAATTAAGCCCAGACACTATGCTGTGACCTCAAATCAAACAATGACATCATATTTTGATGAAGTGCAGACTTATTTCCTTGATAGCTCAGTGGATATTCTTAGTAGTGATACTGATCACAGGAACTTTTATCAAACGCTGTTCGATCATTATTTACTCCTTCATCCTTTCTGTACCTTACTACTACTACTATTCACTACAAGGAATATAACGCCGGAAGCTCAGCAGTGTCGACTTGCTCCGTTTCAAGCTTCCTACATCACTTTCTGCACCCCCTTCCCGAACGCACGAGGCTCAGACACAAACAACAATGATTAAGCTTTCACTTTAAGCAACAAACTCGAAATAATCGCTCACCATCTTGGAGAAGTTTGTCAAGAACCGGCGTGGTGTCCACACCACTCCAAGCGAGGAACCCGCGTAGTCGAAGAAGCGAAAGTACAACCCACACCAATCAGACAAAAAGCTTACTTTTATTTATTTTAACCAATCGTAACGTCGCTTGCTTTTTGACTGCAGATGCCGCGGGTGGAAATCGCGTTTATGGAAGGAAATGGCTGAGTCAAATTTTGAGCCCAACGTGTTGTTTTTTGTCACTATTTAACGTGTTTTGAGGCCCTTGTGTCCCTCATCAGTTGTAGTGAACACATTGCTGGCCGCATGAATGTGTTACACGCTTGAGAGTTGACGTATAGCTGAAAACATCGACGCGAGTTGCACTTTCGCTTCTTCGACTACGCGGGTTCCTCGCTTGGAGTGGTGTGGACACCGCGCCGGTTCTTGACAAACTTCTCCAAGATGGTGAGCGATTATTTCGAGTTTGTTGCCTAAAGTGAAAGCTTAATCATTGTTGTTTGTGTCTGAGCCTCGTGCGTTCGGGAAGGGGGTGCAGAAAGTGATGTAGGAAGCTTGAAACGGAGCGAGTCGACACTGCAGAGCTTCCGGCGTTATATTCCTTGTAGTGAATAGTAGTAGTAAGGTACAGTAAGGAAGAAGGAGTAAATAATGATCGAACGGCGTTTGATAAAAGTTCCTGTGATACTGATAGATCTTCTGCAGCAAACATGTTCATGCTGTGACCTTGAAATGTGAGAAAAAAAGTGTGTCTTGTCTGGAGATCATCCAAACCTACAATTATGTGAAATAAGGAGGCTCTAGCTTCAAAAACATAAAAGAAATCCCCTATATTAAATTTGTATGTACCGAACACGACCACACTGTGACCCCAAAATTTGACGAGGGTCGACCAAACTGGTGTCCTGTCGGGAGATCATCAAACCCTAGAAGTGTGCAAAGTTTCAAAGCTCTAGCTTCAAAAACATCCGAGATAACCTTAACTTTTAAGTTTTTTGTCCACGCACAGCCGGCCTAACACTGCTCATTCCTAAGACTCTTCGGATTACTCAGGGGAGCCAAAAAGTAAAACCTATCTGTTAATATGTCCATACATTTTTGCAAACACAACAAGACCAACACAATACAGTGAAACCCCCTTTTTAAGACCCCCTAATTTAAGACTTTCCGCTGGTTAAGACCTTTCGATTTTCACAGATGTTCTGTTCATAGCCTCTGTAAATTTACCTCCATAAGACCTTTTGTTTGTTTGTTTGTTTGCTTAACGCCCAGCCGACCACGAAGGGCCATATCAGGGCGGTGCTGCTTTGACATATATAACGAGCGCCACACACAAGACAGAAGTCGCAGCACAGGCTTCATGTCTCACCCAGTCACATTATTCTGACACCGGACCAACCAGTCCTGGCACTAACCCCATAATGCCAGACGCCAGGCGGAGCAGCCACTAGATTGCCAATTTTAAAGTCTTAGGTATGACCCGGCCGGGGTTCGAACCCACGACCTCCCATCACGGGGCGGACGCCTTACCACTAGGCCAACCGTGCCGGTTTCCATAAGACCCGATTTCCTCAGATTTTTAAAGGTTGTTAAAAGGAGGTTCCACTGTATCCTTATCAAAGTTCATGCAAACTTTTTATTTCAACTCGCCAGTGTCGCTGGTAATCTTCCGCCTCCAGTCGTTCCCCTCTCTTCCACGTGATTCCCGGCCGCAAAGGATAGTTGAACCTATTTCCCGAACCTGTCCCATCATCCCCTCCTTCTCTGCTGGACGCTTGGGTCAAGTCAGACGAACTGGACTTGTAGGATGCATCATCCTTGTGGTGGTGACCTGCGGAGAAATAAACCAGTAATTTGTAAACAGAGATAAGCTTACAACAAAAATCCAAAAACAAATAGACTGCCAACGTTCCAAAATTCAGAATCAAAAAACAAGAAAGGTATGTTGTTGCTCTGTCACGACAGGTTTTATTTTTTGTGACAGTTAATTTACCAGGACCAAAACAAACAAAAAACACGTACGTAACATGCAGAATCAGGTTATTGCTTAGGTTTAGTGTGTTCCCACTTCTAAAATTGAGGGGCTTACCCTAGCAGGGATTGGCTTGGGCGTCGGTCACGGGTCTTTTGCCATGTTAAATTCGAAAAAGACCGACACACATGGGTCTCAATCCGTCAACTGACCGATAGACATGCAGCAGAGTCAGTCAGCTCGTCTTATTTTTGTCTGCTGTCTTGTTCTTTCTTTTGTTTTCCCCTTCCTTACTTAATTGAAATAAATATGGTTATTAGTGTGTCCTCAGACCTTGTATTCCTCTTCACGTAAGACCATTGAAAAATAAACAAGACAAGAGGCGAAGCCTTCAAGGCTCACGTAAGAAATCGACAAACAGTAACACAAACTCAATCACTCCGTCACACACACACACACACACACACACACACACACACACACACACACACACACACACACACACACACACACACACACACACACACACACACACACACACACAGTAAGCATAGGTGAAACTGTGCAGGAAAGCGAGACCCTGGATCTGCCAAGAAGTCTCGGCCCGCTCACAATAACAATGACCGAGACTTTCAGTAATTCCTTTGCGTGACGTCTAACCCTCTTACGTCATACTGTGACGTCTTCAAATAGTTTCTATCACACACGTCGAACACTTTTGACCGAGACTGACGTAATCCATAGACTCGGAAATGTTAAAGTTTCTACCACAGACATACACACATACATACATACGCACGCACGCACGCACGCACGCACGCACAGACAGACAAAGTTTATCATCGCATAGGCTACACTTACGTGAGCCAAAAATGAAGAAAAGAATTGAATTTTCCTCTCATTTGTACATTAACTTTCAGAAGTTTCTCATCACTGCCGTAATGCACAATTGCGGCAGTCCCGTGGTGGAAGGGAAGTTTTTTTTCTTGACTGATTTGTTTGCAAAATGACTGATTCAGTCATGGCTGAGTCAGTCAAGTGACCTGTAGTGGACAAAACCCAAGCCAATCCCAGCCCTAGTCACTAAGATAGTGTCCCCTCATTTTAATCCATAATCCTCAAACTCAAAGCATACATATTGTTTTGAAAAAAAGAAAGTGGAGTGCCCCGATTTTGTTTAAATGTTATTTGTTGTTGCTGTAATTGAGACGTGCAATGGCATAGTACACACACACAAATTGTTTGCAAAAAGGAGACCACTAAAAGTAAATTACTAAAAACATAGTATTTAGTAATAGTAATATATGTTGAGCTTTCCAGCTATTTATTTAATTTTTTTATGATCTAATTCCTTATCACATACACTGATACAGTCTGTATAATTTCTTCTTCCACTCCCCCCCCCCCCCCCCCCCCCCCCCCTACACACACACAAATCCTAAAAATGACTTCAATTTAAGATTTTTTCAGACTTATAAGTTATAGTTCATACAAATAGAACTCTGCTTCAGTATGGTGGGTTTTTTTTAAACACACACCTGTATGGACCTCTCTTTTGCTCTGTATCATGGGTACAGTAGAACCCCCTATTTACGACTTTGGAAAAACCTTGAAAATTAGATCGTAAAAAGGGGGGGTCTTAAAATGGGGGTTTGATTTTTTGGCCCGGGCGGTCATGAATTTGGTTACAGTGTACGTACTGTTATGTACTGTCATGTTTACACACACACAGTTGCAGTTTACTGTCATATCAACACACACACACACACCCAAACACATTACAGCAGAACAACTTTAACTCAAATTTCAAAGAAAATTTATTCATGGCGTAATGCTTGCTCCCCGCTGAGTGAAGCACATTTGACATTGTGGCGCAACCAGTAAAATCTGAATGTCCTAACTTGATGGAAAGCATAACGACTTTTCTCCCGAATTATCTTTCCACTCACACGAATGTCTCTTCGCCTTGCATCACTAAACTTGTCCCATACACGATCGTTGAGGTTTTCGTACAGGCACCTCTCTTTGCGTACTTTCGCTTCACTATCCTTCTTGCCATTTTGATAACACCGAGTCCTTATCATTGACGATACACAGGATTTGCGTCTTCCCGACTCCTAAGGAAGTCGCCGCGGATTGCCATTTCGCTCGATTAGCGATTACTTTATTAACTCTACTCAAGAGTCGGCGCTTTTCTCTTTCTTTCGCGAATCTTCGTTTGTCAACAAGTCGTCGTGACAAGATAGCATACAGAGGAAAACTGGATGTATTAGGATCTCGCGCGCGTGAGATTTCGTGGGTTTTTTTTCTCGCGGTAGTTGCACGAGAGCCGCCATGTTGTGTTTTCGTCTGCTCGGCTGAAAATGCGCGAAAGTCGTAATTCATCCCCAAAAGCTCGGTCGTAAGTCGCGTTTTGGGGTGAGTCGTTCACTGGGGGTTCATTATATAGTAGAACGCATCCGTGGTAGAAAAATCAGTCTTAACAAGAAGGGCAAAGCCCACACGACTCACATGCTGAACAGACCTTGATCTTTCTTTCAGAACAATTTTACAATAAAACTGAGAAAAACAATATGTATTCAGTAAAGAAAATAATTACAGAAAACTAATGCCATTGTGAGTTGCACATTCATTAATTGCATCCAAGTTATGGTGCATACTGTGTCAAAAGGTTCTCCATCCTAAAATGCTAATCGCTGGTCATTAGGGGATCGAGTCGAACAAGGAACGTCAGTTCTCCGACTTCTCTCTAGTCTGGCGCCCGTTTTCTCTTTTTTGACAAATATCAGTTTAACTCAAACTGACCTGGAACTTGAAGATATGTAACCTAATGTGAGTTATTATGAAAATATAATGTATTTCCCTCACACATATGTAGTTTTGGAAGAGTTATTTTCAATAGTTCAAGGTCAAGGTCACTTCAAAATATATACATTTCAACTTTGAAGGACCCTGTGACCTTGACCTTGAAGTGAGGTCAAGTTGCCAAACATGTTTCTGAAGATCTAATGTATTTCCCTCACACATATGTAGTTTTGGAAGAGTTATTTTCAATAGTTCAAGGTCAAGGTCACTTCAAAATATATACATTTCAACTTTGAAGGACCCTGTGACCTTGACCTTGAAGTGAGGTCAAGTTGCCAAACATGTTTCTGAAGATCTTGTAACCATACACCATCAGGCCACAATTGGTGTTGATAGACTTAATAGTGTCCAAGAAATATACAATGTTAAAGGTTTCACAGACGGACGGGGGGGACGGACGCCCGGACGCCCGGAAGGACAGGCGGACGATGTCGGTGAGTATATAGACTCACTTTTGTAAGTATAATGTATTTCCCTCACACATATGTAGATTTGGAAGAGTTACCTTCCATAGTTCAAGGTCAAGGTCACTTCAAACTATGTATACAATCCAACTTTAAAGGACCCTTGCGACCTTGACCTTGAAGCAAGGTCAACCAAACTGGTGTCCAAAGATAGGGCTTACATTGCCCTGTATAGCATACATAGCTAAGGTTGCCATTCTCGATAACTTCAGAAAAAAAATGCGAAAATGTGAAAAATGGTCGTTTTTAAGACAACAATTACGGCCCCTGTGACCTTGAACTTGAAGTGAGGTCAAGTTGCCGCACATGTTTTTTGAGATCTTGTAACCATACACCATCAGGCCACATCAGGTGTTGATAGACTTAATAGTGTCCAAGAAATATCCAACGTTAAAGTTTTCCGGACGGACGGACGGACGACTCGGGTGAGTACATAGACTCACTTTTGCTTCGCATGTGAGTCAAAAAGGGGGTGGTCGTAAACAGGGGGGTCGTTAAGGGGGAGTACTACTGTATTAGTACTAATACTATTATTATAGTTATAAAGTATTATATCTGTAGGTGTCATGGTGCTCGTGTGTGTGTATACTATACATTACATGTGTGTGTTCACGTGTGCAGGTGTGTGCGTCTTTCTTTCTTTCTGTCTGTCTCTCTCTCTCCTTCTCTCTCTCTCTCCTTCTCTCTCTCTCTCTCTCTCTCCTCTCTCTCTCTCTCTCTCTCTCTCTCTCTCTCTCTCTCTCTCTCTCTCTCTCTCTCTCTCTCTCTCTCTCTCTCTCTCTCTCTCTCTCTCTCTCTCTCTCTCTCTCTCTCTCTCTCTCTGTCTGTCTCTCTCTCTCCTTCTCTCTCTCTCTCCTTCTCTCTCTCTCTCTCTCTCTTACCTGAACCAAAATAACTGTCAGTTTCTGAAGAGTAGGGCTCCATGTACGAGTTAGAATCTTCCGTCTCCGACATGACACTGGGTAGTTCAGACTGCAAGTCATTGCTGATGCTTGATGCCGAACTCATGGGAACTCCATCGTTCTCTCCCCCTAGCTCTGACACGTCGTCCGACATCTGGTCAAACATTCAAAACCAGAAAGAAAAATTCTGTACGTTCTCAATCTGCCTTTAATTATTCTCTCGAACAAACAAAAGAAGTTTAAAACCTACTCTTGTAACTAATGTAAGAATAACAAGTCATTCTATATCCTTTGAGGTCAGAGAATGAACTGTACAGATGCCTTTTGTTTACATGGGTTTTAGAAGGAAAACATTGGCACAGCCGTTTCGAATGAGGGGAGGAAACTTAGTTGATATTGCGTATGCATTTTCTCGTCATTTTCGTCGATCAAATGACCAAAATAATTAATTATGCTTAAGTTTCGAGCTCTATCCTTCAACTGCATGTATAGTTTGTTGGTTATGTTTGGTCGGTTTCTTTGCCTGTGCGTGTATAGTATGCTTGGTCGATGTATGTATTGTAAAGCGCTAAGAGTAGACATTTTTTCTAGAATAGCGCTATAAAAGTTTGCATTATTATTATTATTAACTAATTTCACGATAAATATTCTTTGGTTTTATTAAAGGGACTTGTAATTCACTACCACTGGATTGTGACTGTGACCTATGCATTTACAACACTAAAGTTCACGATCACCCCTTAACACTTTCGCGACGGGACACTGATAAATCAGTACCAGCGCTGACACGCCCATGGACGGGAAGCGCATTTTTCAGTACCAGCCATAGAGGGTACACGACTCGTGATTGCTTCCCGGTTTTTGAAGCTTGCAAATAAATTGAGTTGTTTCCCTTGATACACTTGGCGTCCCCTTCTGCCATTTGCAAATCCGCCTGATTTGTGTGCGTTTTTGAGGAAAAAAAATGAATCAAAGGCGAGCCTTGTCTCGGGAGGAGATTCTCCGGATGTTGGACCTAGAGGATCCCGTAGAGCATGATTCGGACGTATCGTTTTCGCCTCACGAAAGCGATACAAGCAGTGAAAGTGAGGAAGAAACAGTCCCGTTGTTGCTAGTACGAGTCGGCAAACTACACGTGGTTGGCGGTGATACTGCTTGACGAACATGTATCTCGGAATCGTGCAGGAGCTCTGGGGGCGTGGCAGCACTGATAACAATGGATGGCTGGAGCCTTCAAATCCTTTTGGAATTGTTCATAGGTGTACAGTTGGTACTTTGTTGTGAAAATGTGACTTATATTCAATATGGATTACCTAGACATCATTTGGTGAGTGTTAGATCTACAGTTTTGTTTCATTTGAGTCAGGATGCTGTGAGTGAATGCGTGATTTGCTTGTTTTTTTCTCTGTAGTGTCTCCTTATTTCTGTGTACAATGTTAACAATATTTCAGCTAATTCATAGGTTTTACACCTTGTTTGGTTATAACATTATTTATAATACTTTCTGTTAAAAAATAACTTTTAAAAAAAGCAGTAGAAAATAAAACACACACAAAAAAACGTTAAAAAACACAAATTATCCCCCTTTCACCCCCCTTTCACCCCCCTTTGCTAAAACAAATCGCGTGACAAACTTATAAATAGCACGACTGAACTGGGCATCCATTTTTGAATTAGTACACAAAATTTGGTGGTGATTGGACTTAATTCAAGCTTGCTAGACAGATTTCTTTACAGTTACTGATTTTTGGGAAGTTTCTTGGTGGCAAGCTTGGGCAGGCAGGACGTAAACGCCGTGGCAGTGCTAGTCACAATAGTGTTAAGTCTGTGCTTTCGTGCTATGCGCAATTTGTTATCAGCTGTCGAAAGCATTGTATGCCCGCGTACTTCAACTTTCAAACGCCACATTGTGACTGTGACATCATGTAATGATGATATTGTCACTGAAGATCAAGCCGCGGGCACCTGCTTCAATCGGAAGAATCAACAAACGTAACACAATTACAGTGATCATTTAGTGTCAAATACTCTCTGGCACAATTGACCTGCCACCTAATACCGCCAGTTACTGCACTGTTGTGAAATTACGCTGCTAAAGTAAACGAGCGAAGTAACCTCGCTTACCTCAGACGCCATGTTTCTTTCTCAAATTTCAAAATTGGAATTTTGCGGAACGAAACTACACTTAAATTGACAGTATTAACTGCAAACTAGCAACTGACGCAAGCAATTCATCTGGAATATAAACATTTTCTGTGCACATATTTAAACTGAATGATTAAGCATGCATGCAGCGTCTTTACGAACTGAAGGTGCGCGTGTCTCAATGTCTAGGCTACAGTCAAATCTAGCAGTCTGTGAAATAGTGTCCCCTCGAAGAGAACACCGTCGCTGTAGAAATGTTGAGCACCCAAAGTTTTTAAAACACCCTGAGGTCTGTAAACTGAGGTCTCTCAGTTTTGTCAATATGAGTTGTGTCACGGATGTAAACAGAATGATATGCACCACACGAGTGTGATTAAACAAATTTGATAAAAGCAAGGACACTCACCGTACTCTTTGTGTGCGATATGGACAAAACGGACAAACTGTTTAGGCCAAAAAGAAAAATATGTCTGTTTCCGGTAACATTGCAGAAAAAAATAGGGTCGGTCGGTCGTTGTTTTTTAAAATTTTGTTTTACCTTTTTCTTACGTTTTGTTACCGTTCTTTTACGTTTTTTTTTTTTTTTTTTTTTAAACGCTTCCTTAGTTTACTTACAATTATTTAGCACATGTTTTTGACCTAGATATATTGAAACTAAACAAAGTACCGGTATACTTGACTTAATTTTTTTTTTTTTTTTTTTGTTGCGAAAAGCGAAAAAAAACTTTAGGGTCGGCGCTTAAAAATAGGGTCGGTCGGGTTACCGGAAACAGACATATTTTTCTTTTTGGCCTTAACAGTTTGTCCGTTTTAACTTTAAGTTTGTCCATATCGCACACAAAGAGTATGATAATCATAGCTTGACTAATCAATGATTACCAACAAAAAGATGAACAGGTCAGACGATAATATTGCATTTTTTTTAAATAGAAAAATAAAACAAGTCCGGTAAAGCGAAAATACAACATTTAGTCAAGCTGTCGTACTCACAGAATGAAACTGAACGCACTGCATTTTTTTTAAGGAAGTGAAATTGACTAGCCAGAATAGCACGCTTTTCTGTATCTCTGTTCTTTATATTTAGTCAAGTTTTGACTAAATATTTTAACATCGAGGGGGAATCGAAACGAGGGTCGTGGTGTATGTGTGTGTGTGTGTGTGTGCGCGCGCGCTGTGTGTGTGTGTGTGTGTGTGTGTGTGTGTGTGTGTGTGTGTGTGTGTGTGTGTGTGTGTGTGTGTCTGTCTGTCTGTCTGTGCGTGTGTGTGTGTAGAGCGATTCAGACTAAACTACCGGACCGATCTTTATGAAATTTGACATGAGAGTTCCTGGATAGGATATACCTGGACATTTTTTTCATTTTTTTCGATAAATACCTTAGATGACGTCATAGCCGGCTTTTTGTAAAAGTTGAGGCGGCACTGTCACACCCTCATTTTTCAATCAAATTGATTGAAATTTCGGCAAAGCAATTTTCGACGAAGGCCGGACTTTGGTATTGCATTTCAGCTTGGTGGCTTAAAAACTAATGAATGAGTTTGGTCATTAAAAATCGAAAACTTGTAATTAAAATTAATTTTTTATTAAACGATCCAAAAATAATTTCATCTTATTCTTCGTCATTTTCTGATTCCATAAACATATACATATGTTATATTTGGATTACAAACAAGCTCTGAAAATTAAAAATATGAAAATTATGATTAAAATTAAATTTCCGAAATCGATTTAAAAACAATTTCATCTTATTCCTTGTCGGTCCCTGATTCCAAAAACATATAGATATGATATGTTTGGATTAAAAACAAACTCAGTAAGCTAAAAAGAATAGACATACAGAAAAGCGTGTTATCCTGCTCAGCGCGACCACTACCGCACTATTCTGCATGGCTTGTCGATTTCACTGCCTTTGCCACGAGCGGTGGACTGACGAAACTACGAGTATGTGGTCTTGGTGAAAAAAGCAGTGCGTTCAGTTTCATTCTGTGAGTTCGACAGCTTGACTAAATGTTGTTATTTCGCCTTACGCGACTTGTTGTTGTTGTTGATGTTGTTGTTTTGCTGTTGATATGAATTTAATTGGAACCATAACTTGTGTTAACAATATGACTTGTGTACTTGCATTACATTTTAAAAATATTCAGGTAGACACACACACTTTTTCTCTGAAGGCACGCAGACAGACATACAGACATACAGAAACAGACAGACACAGACAGACAGACAGACAGACAGACAGACAGACACACACACACACACATACACACACGTACCAAAAAGAAAGGAGAAATCTTGTGAAGTGTCAGCTCTATTCTTCTTTAACAGATCAATGATCAAAATAATATACTCATGGCTAAGATTTCCATTATAATTCATATCAACTCAACTCAACTCAAATTTTATTGGCTTCAATTTTCATAGAAGAATTTGTCTTGCGCTTGGGAGAAAGTAAGAGTATAACATATAAAAACAGCATTCATATCACATTTCATGTATCACACACAGTAATCACTAGTATAAGCCTACAATTATCACATTTGTACCTGTATCATACATGCAAATAAATAGTATCACATTTCCACGTATCACACACAATATATACATTACATAACATACAGCAAGCTTCCATCTCCCGCGCCCCCCCCCCCCTCCCACACATACATATCCTCGCACGTGCGTCGACTCCATACAAATGACATCATCAGTCCATTAACTAAAATGCACAATGACTAGTAGTGGGTACATGATACTTAATACGTGCTCAACTAGACCTGCTAACTAAAATAATAACAGAAACAAAAACAAGGACTGGGCACAACATTTACACGTGTGTGACCTACTTACATCAAGTGCCTGTGATCTATAACCATACAACAAAGACAGAACAAACAGAAACACAAGTATGGCGAATAATTTTGGAATTTGATTGAAAAAAAATGAACATAAGTCCAATATTCCCAGTAGCATATGACTAATTACACATACGGTCCTAAAATTGTTTTTAATTTTGTTTTATCTTTGAAAAAAGTCATAAAAAGAAGACCAATTTAGTAGTGACACTGAAGAAGAAAACGTCTGAGAAATCTAGGTCTGATCTTATGTACAAGAGTCTTATACAGGGGAATTCCCCTTTAGACCCCCGAAAATCTACGAAAATCAGGTCTTTAAAAGGAGAGAGTCTTAAAAAGGCCGGGGGTAAATCTACAGAGGATAATTATGAACGAAAAGTCCGAGAAAATAGGGTCTTCAAAGGGAGGGAGTCTTCAAATTGGGCAGTCTTCAAAGGGAGGGAGTCTTCAAATTGGAATGTCTTCAAAGGGAGGGAGTCTTCGAATTGGGCGGTCTTCAAAGGGAGGGAGTCTTCAAATTGGGCAGTCTTCAAAGGGAGGGAGTCTTCAAATTGGGTGGTCTTTAAAGGGAGGGAGTCTTCAAATTGTCGGTCTTCAAAGGGAGGGAGTCTTCAAATTGGGCAGTCTTCAAAGGGAGGGAGTCTTCAAATTGGGCGGTCTTCAAAGGGAGGGCGTCTTCAAATTGGGCGGTCTTCAAAGGGAGGGAGTCTTCAAATTGGGCAGTCTTCAAAGGGAGGGATTCTTCAAATTGGGCGGTCTTCAAAGGGAGGGATTCTTCAAATTGTGCGGTCTTCAAAGGGAGGGAGTCTTCAAATTGGGTGGTCTTCAAAGGGAGGGAGTCTTCAAATTGGGCGGTCTTCAAAGGGAGGGAGTCTTCAAATTGGGCGGTCTTCAAAGGGAGGGAGTCTTCAAATTGGGCGGTCTTCAAAGGGAGGGAGTCTTCAAATTGGGCAGTCTTCAAAGGGAGGGAGTCCTCAAATTGGGCAGTCTTCAAAGGGAGGGAGTCTTCAAATTGGGCAGTCTTCAAAGGGAGGGAGTCTTCAAATTGGGCAATCTTCAAAGGGAGGGAGTCTTCAAATTGGGCAATCTTCAAAGGGAGGGAGTCTACAAATTGGGCCGTCTTCAAAGGGGGGGGGGGGGGGGTTCCACTGCAATTGTAGTTTCTTTAAACAGAGGTTTCACTGTACAAACTTCACTCTATACAAAATAGATACATAAGTGAAAGCAGTTTGCTCAAGCAGGTCCACCAGAGCCCCTAGAACAGCCTCTCACAAGCACTGGGGCTGATGGGGTCTATGTCGACCAAAAGAGTTGGATGTCCTGTTGGTGGAGTTCCTGTAGGTGGATTCCCTGTATACAGGGAATACCACAGGGTGTAGTTCCTGTAGCGTTTCGCTGATATCGCTGATAGTCACGTGGTGCTTAGCGACATCGGTAGAATTGGATGTTTTTCGATCTTTTTTGATATTTCTTAGAAATTCGAGTATGGTTTTATTGAAAAACTCCACCATGTGGGATTCCCTGTATACAGGGAACCCCCCCTACATGAACTCCACCTACAGGGAATCCCACTCTTTTGGTCGACATAGACCCCATCCGAGCAGCACTGGGAGACAGCCATGAAGTCAAGGTGCCATGTGATGTCAAAAGGAGAAATCTTACACTGGCCCCCATTTGAAGACCCCCAACACATCTGAGCAAATTATTCCTAGAAAAGAGGAATTCTTAAATGGTAGACAATTTTACAGAGCTTCTGAAACAAAACGACCAGACCAGTATAAATAAATAAGAAACTTCTCGGAAAGAATGAATCAGGTAGATTTGAGTCCAATGTTCTTGTTGACGTACTATTTGTGATCGACACTTCAAAACTTCGCTCAGTTCTATCGTCTTGCATAAAACGAATGGGGGGGGGGGGGGGGGGAGGGGGGCAAGAACAGGCTCCTTTACCCAGTTCCGTTGTTGTCTTGTATTAATTATTATTTTGTACAGTTGTACACCAAAAACCCTATGACTCAAGTTTTCAGATGATTCGGTCATTTTCAAAAAGCTGGCTGACCCCTAGGTCGGATTTACTGAGCCGGTTCAAAACGATGACCTGTGTGTTCTCCGTGGAATGCAGGGTAAAGAAAAGACTCCTTGGTTTGTCTAGTTGTTGTCCTTTCTCATTGATTGGGACTCTGCAAGTGATACTACCCTTAAACCACGGTATGGTTTGCAAAGGGGATTTACAGTTCTCCAGAAGACTCGTTCATGTTGACAACGCTTGGTGACCTCTAGTCGGGTTTAGCCGGTTAACAACGATGACCTGTGTGTTCTCTTTGGAATGAGGGGAAAAGAAACTAAAACTAGTGTATGGTTTGCGAAGGGGATTTACAGTTCTTCAGAAGACTTAGTCATTTTGATAACGCTGGCTGATCACAGGCCATGTCGAGCCGGTTCACAACGATGAGCTGCGTGGTGGCTCGTGACACAATCATTACCCTGTCCGTCAGCTCAAGTTGCAGATCCGTGAAATGATCGTCAACCCTGAGGCGTCGGTGAGGCAGCCATACTACGGTATTTCTCTCCAGCCCTCTGACGTCACCATACCAGGCGGCAGTCACGACGTCATTCTGGGCTATGGCAATGGACTCCACCTCCCGCTCCCAGGCCTGTCGCTCCGTCTCCGACATTTGGCGCACGTAGTTCTCCGCTGGCACGCTCACCGGGATGTCTTCAGATCGAAGACCCTGGATGACGCCACTCGCTTCTGACGTCACGTTGCCTGCGTCATCTTTGACCTCATCGTGCAGAGTGACGCTCCTTGTCAAGACGAACACGTCTCTGAACTGCAATGGTGCAGGATCCGTTGTGCTTGCGCTACCTGTTCAGTAAGACGGGAAAAATAGATACAGTTTTTAAGTGTGTATTAATACAGAGCTAACAGAGTTGCACTCAAATGCTATATTTGTTTTACTAGGTTCTTAGCCTACTTGGCAGCCAGAAACTATTTATTTTTTTCTTGTAAGATTGTTTGTTTGGGAAGTACATCTGGCAGAGTATGACTTTCTTTCTTTCTTTCTTTCTTTCTTTATTTGGTGTTTAACGTCGTTTTCAACCATTCAAGGTTATATCGCGACGGCAGAGTATGACGAAATAGTGTAATAGGTAAGCTTCTATTTCCTACGATGTATTTCTTCTTACGGCCTTAATTTAGAAACAATTTGGTTTGACTATCCTCGCTGCAAGGTATGGCGTAGATAAGAATGACGAATCACTGCTTCATTTTGCAAATCTAACAGAGTAGGAAAAAATAGGCATGCTTTTATTTCCTACGATGTATTTTTTCATTCGTAAGGAATTTGATTTTACTATCCTTGCTCACATAACTGGGTAAGCAACGTCTGGAGAAGATAAGAATGATGAATCACTGCTTCGGGGGCCGGGTATCTCAGTTGGTAGAGCACTGGACTTGTGATCATTATATGTATTTGATGTTTAAATAGTATGGTTTTTATTCATAGTAATATATGTAAAGCGCGGAGAGCACAGTTCACTGTGGTTCGCGCTATATAAGCTCTCATTAATATTATTATTATTATTATCATTATTATCATTATTATTATTATTCTTCTTCTTCTTCTTCTTATTATTATTATTATTATAGGTCACAGGTTCGAATCCCGGCAGGGACGGACCCGGTTCGACAGTATGTGCAGACTCAGAGACGGTATCCATGCACCACCGTGGCATCACAGTGGCACGTAAAAGACCTCCTTCATACTGCTATAAGTGCAGGTGGCTGATTACACCTAAACACGCACACACCTGGGTAGCGCGACTCTTGTTGCTGCTAGCTTTCCACTGGGAGGAAGCGACCCCAATTTCCCAGCATTGGGGTAATAGAGCAAACGAAAGTAAATGAAATGAAATGTACCTGTTTGACCAACATGCAGCCGATGAATTAGCACCTTGCCTATGTTGTGGCCACATTGCCAGCAGTCCTCAGGCCACTCTGTGGTGTGCCCGTCTCCATGGTGATTGAGATAGATGACCTTGGGACCGTCGCTTGGATACGGACCACTGCTAACACTGTAATCTACGAATGAGTGCTCGATGTTCACTTTGGTTGCGTTAATTTTGATCTCTCGGTGGACAACAGGCAGATAACGGAGCGGAACTGTCAGCATCTTGGGGACAAGGAATGACGGTGAGCCCGTGCTGACGAGACTGGTGACCCACATGTGGAAACTTGTTGTTCTGCTTGCCAGGGCTTCGAAGAACTCATGGTATCGTGGTTTCAGAATCCTGATGAGGTATTGGAAGAGAAAGAGCTTGTCAGTACGATAGGAAACCAATGTACCTTAGGGACACCCGCTCAACCCATAATCCTTATCCCATGCAACCTCATTGCGATTCTGTTGAGGCATTGGAAGTGACATAGTATGTAAATGGAATAAGCACTCAAATATGTGACCCTCCACCACGGAATGAGTCGCATGTCACCTTATCATGATTTTCATATGTTTACATTTTCTTAAAGAGTTTTGTATTCTCTATCCAGTGGTGAAAACCGTTTTAGAAAAGAGTGAACACCTTTTGAGTTATAAGCCTGTGATTATGGTGACCTTCACACTGTTACTAGACACCCCCCGGACTTATATTATGCCTAGCGCGCGCAGAACCGCGTGAGGTGACATGCGACTCATTTCGTGGTGGAGCGTCACATATTCCCTGGAAACGCCCGTCATCAACAACAAAAACTATCCCATACCTACCCTTACTGCCGATACAGAATATGCTCTCGTTTTTCGTCACACTAAAAATACATCCACCCCGTCTTTGCCTTGTTCTTGTTCTATATCTGCTCTACTTGATTCTTTGACAATCACATCTAGCAAGTCTAAGTCTGCTGCCTCCACCCAACTCAACCCCCATCTCCACTGCCTCATCAATCAATCCACTTCGTCTTGGCCTTGTTCTTGTTCTGTATCTGCTCTACTTGATTCTTTGACAATCACATCTAGCAAGTCTAAGTCTGCTGCCTCCACCCAACTCAACCCCCATCTCCACTGCCTCATCAATCAATCCACTTCGTCTTGGCCTTGTTCTTGTTCTGTATCTGCTCTACTTGATTCTTTGCCAATCATCTCTAACAAAGCTTAGTCTGCTGCCTCCACCAAACACAACCCCCATGTCCACCGCTACCCCCCCCCCCCACCCCACCCCGAAGGAAGAAAGCAGGAAGAAAAAAAATCAAAATTCAGAACATACTCATCCCGGAAGTCGGGCTCGTCCATCAGTATATGAAGCTCCCTTCCTCTCTTTGACGCTACTGAAAGATCTGCGACAGCCTTCTTAACAGCAGGTTCACAGTGGTAGAAGTCATAATGCAGGAGAAAGACATTCCCGGGACTTGTGGTTGCATCGTTGTCTTCCTGTAGAGTCTTCTCCAACTGATGCTTGATGAGTGAGGACACTGCTAAGCTCCCCGGGCGTGTACTGACGACGTAGACATCTTCACGTTGACGCAACCATTTCAGACCTACTAAAACAAGCACAATCGTCTTGCCAGTACCTGGAGGCCCGGCGAGAAAAACTCGAGGAAGCGCTTGGTTCAGTAAGTCCAATTGGTCTGTAGTAAGGACCACACGCGCTACCCTTCTTCCCAGCTCGGACAATGCCTGACCTTCTGTGCGGATTTCTTTTATCGGGCAGTTTACGCAGTACACACTCACTGTTGTCGCTGGGCCCACAAATCTGAGAAAAGGACAGGAAAAATGCATCGGTACAGGTAATTTCCTACAACAATCCCTCCCCCCCCCTCTTTTTTTTATCCAGATTTGATCAATCGCAGAGAAAAAGGAGAGACAAATGCATCGGTACAGGTAATTTACAAGAGCACTCCTCCCCTCTTTTTTTTCAGACTTGATCAATTTGGGGAAAAAAGACAGAACAAGAAATTCCTTCGAGGTAGGAAAAACACCCCCGTTGGTCAAAGGGAAATAACCATTCTCACTGCACCCATTCTCACTGCCACCAACTGAGAAGGTTATTTCCCTTTGACCATTAATATGTCCCTCTATAAGTCCTTGTAGAATCTTAATCCAGCAATAACTCCCTAACCGTGTGTTTGACTGGTCCCAATTTTTGTAAGGACCGTCTCAGGAATGTATAGAACCTGTTCACCAAGTTTGGTGACGATCGGTCCGTTCATTCTTGAGATCTATATGCGAACACAAACACACAAACAAACACATCGACCGAATCCTATACACACCCCTATACCGGGGGTGTAAAGACAGTAATTTACAACAGCAATCCCTCCCCCTGTCCATTGTTTGTATCCAGACTTGACCCCCTGCATTCCTTTAGCCCGCTGACGGACACGGGTCAACTTTATGTGCAGACCCAGAGACGGAAGCCATGTCCCACCCCCGTGTCATCACAATGGCACGTAAAAGACCTTGGTCATTCTGCCATAAGTGCAGGTGGCTGAATACACATAAACACGCAGACACCTGGGTAGCGCGACTCCGTTGCTGCTAGCTTTCCACTGGGAGGAAGCGACCCGAATTTCTCAGCGATGGGACAATAAAGTAATGAAAATGAAAAAATGAAGAAAAGAAAAAACTTATAAACGAGGACACATCATAAGTCAGTGGAACACGCCGAGGCTTTGTTGAGGATGAAGTCAATCATATTTTTAGGCATTGTTGGTCAACGGATTAAATGTCACATGAGCCATCGGCCGGGATGTAACATTAATTTTGTATACCATGAGCGAAACACGGTTTTCTGTCGGGAACTATTCTAATAAACAAAGACTGGGTTGAAGATATTTTCCACAAAAAGATCGACGGATTGTTTCACTAGCAAGGTTAAACCCGCCACAAATCTGTCTGCTCCCTAGTCCAGGTGAATATAGACACAACAATCTCGTACACGTATTTGTCCAGTCTGAAAATCAAGAATAATTTGCCCATAAGAATGCCAGAGATATTCAGCAGCTCACGGGAGGTGTCATGGCCGACACGATTACTGTTACCTTGCTATTATTTCGGTGTAGACATCATCTGTCATGTTGTTGTCCACGGCACAGGTCATTCTGCATCTCCACCAGTTGGTCAGCTGTGTGGGCAGAATGCAGGGGTCATTCTCACGTGGTCCCTGAGGGTCTCGAAGAGCGTCAGAACAAATGCATAGTTTTGCCATGTCCACCACTGTACATGCGGATTCGGCTTCCAAGCAACTTTGGACACTCTGAAACAGGAGTAATATGTATGTGATTTTAATGTATTCAAAGAGCATGAAATGGTTTCAGAAAAAAAAGGTGGATTGTCCTCCACATTCCCATGGGGCTTGTGTATTTTTTTAGAAATTACTTTTGAAACAGCATAATGCATAAACAGTTGTTGTTTTATTATACATTTACTACAGATTTGACGGGCCATGTTTTAAACAAGTGTTCGCTCTGAGGAGACAAAGTTTGAAGCAAACCACCAAACACAGAGATGAAGCAGCCGCTGCAGTATTCACATTAGCCTAAAAACAAATTGAATGGATCACATAACAAATGTCTTGTCTAAACTCTCTAGATTGCGAACATTTAACACTTTCTACCCCACCTATGTTGACCACGATTTTTTTTTAGCCGAGACCAGCTGTGCTGTAGCAGGTCACCACTGTGTCGTAACTGTGTATCAACACGCTGGAATGCAGGCGTTAGATGGACGTTACAGGAAGCGACTGAAGCTAACAGTCTGATCGGATATATCCGTACCTGATCAGATAGAGCTAGCCATATGAGTGGGTACGGATTAATTAAGAGTGCTTACAAAAAAATAATGTTATGCCTGTTACCTGCCCTTCGTAAATAGCAACACAATGGTCTTAATAATGCATACAGTCAGATCAATTGTGACTTCAGATCAACAGCTTACCTGCTTCAGTTGTTCATCTGCCTCCAAGACACGCTGCAAACAGGTCTGGCTGACGTAAGGCAGGATCAACGCTGTCTTCACCGGCATCTTAGGGGCAATGTCTCCAACCAAGTGTGACATCATTCGCCTGGACTTGTCCAGTTGTTTTACTGCCCTCTCTACCCTCTTCTTCACATCGGCATCTGTGCTTTTGGTGTTCCTACCCACAGACTTGACCTCTGCCACTAGGATGCCGTACTGACGATGGATGATGACGATGTCAAAGTCACCGCGGCAATCTTGTTGGCCAAGATCCTCGGGACGCGGGAGTTGCTGGGCTGCTGCAGCGTAGCAGGGGTTGTTGAGGTAGTTGGAGAAGTTGACCTGGGACAGGATGAACATCACCTTGTGTTCTTGGTCTCCCAGCTCTCCAAGCTCCTGCAGGTTTCTCAGCACCAGCTGCTGCGCAGCGTCATCCTGAAAGTCACTCTCAATTACGGGCGATCGTTTGCTGTCTGGCCCAGGCTCTTCAGTCCACATAGCGCAGGGGTGTTTCCAACATGCAGCGCTGGTACCTCTCGTGGAGGGTGGGCGAGCTAAACAACTTGCTGTAGTTGCCTCTGGAGCTACTGGGCGAACTGGCTGTTTGAAACTGGCACATGGACCAACACCACTTGTCTTTGATGTCTTTGAACCACAAGTGTATGGTCGACAAGATGATGAATTCGGCGATGCTGTTGCTGGGGCCACTGAGCGGAGTGGCTCTGAGACACTAGCACGTGGACTAACACCACCTGCCTTTGCTGTGTCTGAACCGCTTATGCAGGATCGGTAAGCTGAAGAATTTGCTGCCCCTGCTTGTGTTACACAAGTGCTAACACCACTCTTCTTTAGCAACTTTTCTACTGACAAAGCAGCAACGCCACAGGGGTCTGAAGCTGAGCGCTTCGTAGTCGCAGTTACATGGTGGATATCCTTAGAAGTCGATGGTGCTGTCAGCTTGGAGTCAAGAGAACGGGTTCTGTGTATGGAACCTTCCCCACGAACTTGAGATGTCCGTTCTGTTGACAGTATGTGAAGTGCATCAGGAACGCTGCTTGATGTACTCGGTATTGCACGTGTTGTGGGAGGCCCCACGTGTGCATTGTGTTCATGTACAAACACGTGCTGTCCTTCGAATGAGACTTTCTTGTAGCGCAAGCGGTTAAAGTACACAGGGGGGACACAGTAGGTACGATGCAACATGTCTGGGTAAAGCCGTTTCACCGCATCCAGCCAAGTACTGCTGTTTTCTTGTTGTGCGCTCTGCTGAGGTGGTACCTTCTGCAATGCGTGTAAATACGATGCAATGTAAACACAGTGTAAATACAAATGTCTGTGAATACAGAATACAGAATACAGAATCTTTAATTGCCCAAGGTTGGGAATTTGTGATGACATTGCGGTTAAAGGCATATGTACTCGATGACTGTACACGCTAATTGCTTTACCCAGAGCTGGAGACAGACTAAATTAAGTTCCCTGCAAAATATTGTGGTCTAGGACCCCTTAAATGTTGAGATATTTGAATTTTCATTTTGATCTGGATCGTCCTATTTATAGATTTGGCAACACATGTAACGTTGATGCAAGGGAGAGAACACCGCGGCTTTGTTGACATCCTCACTTTTTCAGAGGCTAGAACAAGCTGTAATGCATGTATTATGGTCCGCGCATGGTGACATATCGTCATTATATGGTCTTATGGTGCGTTTGACATCGATTGTGGGCAAACTACACTTTGTAAACACGGGAGTGCGTTAGTATGCCTTTAAGAAACATTTCAATCCAGCCATTTACACCAACACACGTGCAAGTGCAGTAAACCGGTCTTGAGTTCAAGGTTAGTGCGTGTGCCGTTGATACTATAGCAATAATATTTGCCCTAAAAAGTAGGATCACGAATAAACCTACAATTGAGTAATCGACTGTCAAAGATACATTTGATAGGTGATAAGGAAAATCAATTCAGAGACAGTTTTAATGCTCGTTTGATACATTTTCAGTTAAGTATGTGTTGCCTAACCGTTTTGTCCTGACTTCTATGACGGTGTACGCATTTAACCTTTAAATGAACGCCTATTCACACTAGCCGTACAGCCCTATCCTTTAGTACACAAGCTATAGGGACTCGTTGGGCTAAGTCGCAATTATATCAATATATACGTCCACTCGTGTGTTGTGTTTTTATATTTAGTCAAGTTTTGACTAAATATTTTAACATCGAGGGGGAATCGAAACGAGGGTCGTGGTGTATGTGCGTGTGTGTGTCTGTGTGTCTGTGTGTGTGTGTGTGTGTGTGTGTGTGTGTGTGTGTGTGTGTGTGTGTGTAGAGCGATTCAGACTAAACTACTGGACCGATCTTTATGAAATTTGACATGAGAGTTCCTGGGTATGAAATCCCCGAACGTTTTTTTCATTTTTTTGATAAATGTCTTTGATGACGTCATATCCGGCTTTTCGTGAAAGTTGAGGCGGCACTGTCACGCCCTCATTTTTCAACCAAATTGGTTGAAATTTTGGTCAAGTAATCTTCGACGAAGCCCGGACTTCGGTATTGCATTTGGTATTGGTGGCTTAAAAATTAATTAATGACTTTGGTCATTAAAAATCTGAAAATTGTAAAAAAAAATAAAAATTTATAAAACGATCCAAATTTACGTTTATCTTATTCTCCATCATTTGCTGATTCCAAAAACATATAAATATGTTATATTCGGATTAAAAACAAGCTCTGAAAATTAAATATATAAAAATTATTATCAAAATTAAATTGTCGAAATCAATTTAAAAACACTTTCATCTTATTCCTTGTCGGTTCCTGATTCCAAAAACATATAGATATGATATGTTTGGATTAAAAACACGCTCAGAAAGTTAAAACAAAGAGAGGTACAGAAAAGCGTGCTATCCTTCTTAGCGCAACTACTACCCCGCTCTTCTTGTCAATTTCACTGCCTTTGCCATGAGCGGTGGACTGACGATGCTACGAGTATACGGTCTTGCTGAAAAATGGCATTGCGTTCAGTTTCATTCTGTGAGTTCGACAGCTACTTGACTAAATATTGTATTTTCGCCTTACGCGACTTGTTGTGCGTTATGCTATTCAGGGCTCCCCACGGACGCCCCTCCTAGTGCGTCCCGGGACCCCACTTTTAATTTTTAGAGGGTTCATGGACCCCCACTGCAGAATTGTAGAGGGTCCCAAGGGTCCAAAAGTCGAAATGTCCCAGTGTACTTATAAAAACATTGTGGTCATGTATAGTGTGCTACGAAGTGTTGATTGCAGTCTGAAAATGGTATCTGCGGTAAAATAAAATTTACAGCGTCCTAGGACCCGCTCTTTTAAAATCTAGTGCGTCCAGGGACCCCCTCCATATATTTCTAGTACGTGTTTTCGGGTTCTAGTGCGTATAGGACTCAGGGACGCGCGCTATGGGGAGCCCTGCTATTGTTATTTCATGACAGCTTAAAAAGCCAAGGGAGTGCCAATTTTATTATCAATACACCTGCCGGAATGTGACCCACTTGAAGTTCAGCTAGTTGTACACTTTCAACTAGAAGTGTACCAATGCGAACACACTTTTTGTAACCAGGGACGATGTGCACGAGAAAGTTACCAACCGGGTGGAAGCCAGCCGCGGTGTTGGATTGGTTGAAATTGAGATTTGTTGTGAATTCAACCAATCAGACCCCGCGGTTCGTTGCCTCCCGTTTGGGTGGCACCCACTTTCGGTTCGTGCATCTCGGCCCAGTCAGTTGTAAACACTGTTTGAGATACTATACAATTCTATTTGCAAAAGTAGCACACGTTGTAAACGCTACTTTTGCGGCGATATACGTGCATGTACATGTAAATAAAATAAAAATAACCACGCAGCTGCATCGAGTCTTAGCTCGTAATCATTTGTTCGATGACATTTTAACAACCTTGACCTGATAAAGTTTAAAGGACAGAGAATACACGATGCATTATGCAGATTGTGGCCTGGTCAACATTGCGATGGTGTGATGTTCAAATGTTGTGTAATCTTGTGTTTCCGAAAGTTTGGACAGAAAGCTGCTCCTTTGACACTGCATG
>NC_090255.1:26433714-26438714 GCF_037325665.1 Littorina saxatilis | reverse complement strand
GACGTGCTGTGGTTTGTCTGCCTTCCTTCGAAACCGAAACCGAAACCGTCTGTAACGCTTACAGGGCCTCATAGATATCAGAGTCAACTCTCTCTCCACCCCCCCACCCCCCCCCCCCCCCCCCGCCCCCGACACCTCCACGCATTCAGCGTAACGGCTTGTACGGCGTGTTACTTCAACATAATAATTATGATAATAATAATAATAACTTCAACAAGTATTTTTTGGAAAAAAATTAACCTTAACAAGGCCTCAACACAACAGCGCTTCCTGGAATTGCATGGCTGTTACCGGGAAATGTACTGGGTCAAAGGTCCGCCTGACTCGAAAATTTACTTGGGAAAAGACAGTGACTGCAAAAAATCGTGTACTTCATGATTGGTACAATGGCCAACACAAATGTTGTCGGATCAAGTCTACTTCCATTCTTTAGATGGTATATGTTTTTTCAAAGAAATAGTCTTTTACATTGACTTCTGCCCTCCCAGGAAACCTGGCAACATCCTCAACAAAGTCAGCCAGAGCTTCGTTTAAGTGTGACAATGGGTCATATATTGGTGCTACATTACTAGCATTCAAATGTGCATTCATGGCAACAGCATTTTGCCATTTACAACAGTTTCACTAACACTGTATTCTTTCTTGCTTTATTATTTTGTGACTCAGTGATAATTTTAAATAAAGTTATTTGCATCATACACTTTGATTTCATTCATTTCTATTTATAACTACTTTTACTTTCCCTTCTACACTGTGACATGCCACTGTATCACGCTCATTCAGACCAAAAACAATACCATTCCTACCTGTTGCAACGTCTATCGCTCGCTCTGTCTTTTGGTTCCTTGGTTGATCGATCGGTTTCTTGGTGGAAAACATATTTCTGTCACCAATACCAGTATTATTGCATCACTTCCATAAAGGTAGAGTAGCCTTCTTCCTTTCTGTTAAGCCAATAGGTCTTATTCATTATTGAGCTCTTATTCATTATTGCATTACTTTCACAACAATCTTCTTCCTTGATATTGCGATAGTTGTTATCTCCCATTTATGTACAAACGCCGAAAAGACAATTTAACAGAACACATCAACACTATTATTTTGTTTACCTGTACCAACAGGTGTACAACTTCCTGTTTCTTTGATATTGTCAATGTTTCGGCCCGTGTTGATCCTGGGATCAACTGAATTTCTTGTTTGGTGTTTAACGTCGTTTTCAACCACGAAGGTTATATCGCGACGGGGAAAGGGGGGAGATGGGATAGAGCCACTTGTCAATTGTTTCTTGTTCACAAAAGCACTGATCAAAAATTTGCTCCAGAGGCTTGCAACGTAGTACAATATATTACCTTACTGGGAGAATGCAAGTTTCCAGTACAAAGGACTTAAACATTTCTTACATACTGCTTGACTAAAATCTTTACAAAAATTGACTATATTCTATACAAGAAACACTCAACAAGGGTAAAAGGAGAAACAGAATCCGCTAGTCGCCTCTTACGACATGATGGGGAGCATCGGGTAACTTCTTCCCCCTAACCCGCGGGGGGATTATCAAAGCTGTTCTGTTGGGGTTCTTTGGGGCCCTCAGTCTCTTTCATGCCCTAAATATCTGAGAAATTCGGGTCTTGAAATGAAGATAAAACTACAGAGGTGTGAAGAACTGAAACTCTCAGAAAGCAAGGTCTTAAAAGGGTCGGAGGTCTTAAAATGACATCATGCATGTTATCTAAAAGGCACAGTGCAGCTCACAGCCTTCGTTTTGCGTTTTTGTTGCAGCTGATCATGAGTGCATTTACTGTTCAAAAATCCTCCTATGGTAGTAAAACAAACCCAAAACTACCCAACGACGACATCTGTAAAGCTCGACAGTTTCTTGTTCACGCGAGTGCATAAATTAACCTAGTTATTACGGTGGTGTTTGATCGGAGTTCGATTCAACCAGAGATCTGTAGCATGAGTGATTCCGGCCTCCATTTTGTTTTACACAAACTCATGATGACGTCTGACATAGTTTGCCTAGTGACACACCGGTGACACTGTGACGGTTCCCCTACGCTTTGTGTTCGGTGCCCTGACCCTTTGTGTTCGGTTCCCACTCGGTTCCCACACGCCAAAATTCGCGGACAAAACATCCATTTATGGTAGTATTACGCAATGTTGCTCTCTGAGAATGGTCTTGTTAGATCTGTGAGTGTTTACACTACATGCCTAGGTGCTGTTGGATTGAAGGTTTTTGATATTATAGCCGTTATTAGGTAGAATGCCTTCCACTTTACTGCAAAACTGCATAATTCGTAGCATCGGCAAGAAATATCCTACCAAAAAATGCCTGCTTGGAACTGTCGTTGGTCCAGCAAAAAGTTCAACATGTCTGTAGCAGACAGCCCAAGTTTCAAGATTGTAGGGCCATCCAAACAGCCGTAATAATAAAAACAACAAAAGTAGTCAGTGAAATTGGCTGTGTTCGGTCCCCCCACACTTTTGTGACGTAGGCGTGACGGTTCCCATAATTCATTGTGTCGGTCCCCACTTTCTGTGTCGGACCCCACTTTCGACCTAATTTCTCTGTGACGGACCCCACAACCAGCCTATTTTGTGTCGGTCCCCACACCTTCTTGGATTTATGACTTGCCGGTTACTTGTATCATTGTATTCATTGAATCTAATTGTCTCGGAGTTATTTTTCAGCAAAAACCGGCAAGGCAGCACCTTTTGTGATACCAAGTAAGTCAGATGACATCAGTATGTGTGTGTGTGTGTGTGTGTGTGTGTGTGTGTGTGTGTGTGTGTGTATGTGTGTATGTGTGAGAGAGAGAGAGAGAGAGAGAGAGAGAGAGAGAGAGAGAGAGAGAGAGAGAGAGAGAGAGAGAGAGAGATTGACACCTTTCCAGATCACTCCGGTTATGCGACACTACCGCGAGCGTCACTACCGCGTGTCACACTACGGCGAGTACGACACTACCGCGTGTAACACTACCGCGTGTCACACTACCGCGAGTACGACACTACCGCGAGTATAACACTGCCGTGTGTCACACTACCGCGCGTACCACAACCGCGAGTACCATAACCGTAGAGAGAACGCATGCAAACTTACTTCTTGTGAGTTTGTGTTCTAACGGCTTTGATTGGAAGCAACCCATTCTATATGTATTCTGATAGTGTGTTCTGATCGTTTTGAGTTCTTGGTTAGCATGACAAACATTGAATTAGTGTTCAGAGAACAGACCAGGCCTTTTTGTTTTATATTTCAAGGAAACATTTCAACCTTTGCCTTCAGCCATGGAAGTCATAAAATGACACGCGGTAATGTTATACTCGCGGTAGTGTGACACGCGGTAGTGTTATACTCGCGGTAGTGTCGTACTCGCGGTAGTGTCGTACTCGCGGTAAGTTCTGTTTCCGTACCCGCGACAGCGGCAGCGACAAAAGAAAACGCGCGCAAACGCGTGACGTGTTTCCGTACTTGCGTTTTAAACATGCGGTAAAATCTGTAAACTCCCGCGTTGCCGCGCGACAACGCGAAAAAATCGCTCCAGGACCCTTTCAAAAAAATCGCGTCGCTTGCCGCTTGTCGCGCCGCTAACGCGTCGCGCGTGTGGAAACACTCCTGGTCATTTTCTATGTGCTTGATTTTCGTCGCACCGCTGGAAAAACGCTGTCGCGGGTACGGAAACACAACTTTAGTGTGAGACGCGGTGGTGGTACTCGCGGTAGTGACGCTCGCGGTAGTGACCAGCACCCGATCACTCCACATAAACGCTGGTTCTGGTTGCATTGTGCCGCTGACATACAGCTAATAGGATTTTTACACCCCCGGTATAGGGGTGTGTATAGGTTTCACTCGATGTGTTTGTGTTCGCAAGTAGATCTCAAGAATGAACGGACCGATCGTCACCAAACTTGGTGAACAGGTTCTATACATTCCTGAGACGGTCCTTACAAAAATTGGGACCAGTCAAACACACGGTTAGGGAGTTATTGGTGGATTAAAATTATACAAGGCCTGGTATAGACGGACACCCCCGTTGGTCAAAGGGAAATAACCATTCTCACTGCCACCAACTGAGAAGGTTATTTCCCTTTGACGGGGGTGTAGTTCCTATCGGAGGAATTTCTTGTTTTAATCCTTTTGTGGTATTGCTGATGATGCTGAACATGTATTTTACTAGTTTACCAATATGTATCTTTGACCCTGATAGCCTACGAAAACGGAGCAATCATGGCCCAACATTGGCCCAATGCTGAATTTATTGGCGCGGTGTTGAGCCTTAGTCGGGCCGTTGTCGTAGGCTGTCAGGGTTTATGTAGCCTTGTTCCATTGTATTCTGACTGTCATAAAGTAATTAATTTTAAGAGAAAGCAGTCATGAACACAAGGAGCTGGGAAAAGTTGCCTCTTACAACAAGCGTGGATAAAGACACATACTTGACACAGGCAAGTACTCTTTTTTTTTTTTCAATCACCACTGGAAGTCCCTGGGCAGCATTTTGCTCTGAAAACTGAATCTCACATACGACAGGTGGATCTTTTATTTTAAAAATGTGCCAAATTGCATATCTCCAAGGCCGTAAGACTAAGAGTAGATATTGGGAAGGCCAGTTCAAGAAGGTGTGGGTGGATCAACACATAATTTGCTGGTATACTGGGAACCGTCCCAGAGATAAATAATGTTATATATTATTTGTGGCATAAACTAATAAAGTTAGTCTCTCTCTCTCTCTCTCTCTCTCTCTCTCTCTCTCTCTCTCTCTCTCTCTCTCTCTCTCTCTCTCTCTCACACACACACACACACACACACACACACACACACACACATACTGATGTCATCTGACTTACTTGGTATCACAAAAGGTGCTGCCTTGCCGGTTTTTGCTGAAAAATAACTCCGAGACAATTAGATTCAATGAATACAATGATACAAGTAACCGGCAAGTCATAAATCCAAGAAGGTGTGGGGACCGACACAAAATAGGCTGGTTGTGGGGTCCGTCACA
>NC_090255.1:26428919-26433514 GCF_037325665.1 Littorina saxatilis | reverse complement strand
TGCTTCGTCTTTTTCTTGCCTTTGCAATTTTTCTTTCTTTTTTGTTTCTTTTTTTTCTCTCGCTCTGTTGTCTTCCTTTTTGTGTGTGACTTTCCTTGTTTGTCTTTTTCGCCTTACTTCTTGTTCGCCCCCTCGTCCCTCCAAATAAATAATAACCCTGGTATCAAAAACAAAACAAACAAGTCGCGTAAGGCGAAAATACAACATTTAGTCAAGCTCAGTCAAACTCACAGAATGAAACTGAACGCATTGCAATTTTCCCGCAAGACCGTACACTCGTAGCATCGTCTGTCCACCGGACATCATACCCAGGAACTCTCATGAAAAATTTCATAACGATCCGGCGGTCCGGTAGTTTACTCTGAATCGCTCTACACACACACACACACACACACACACACACACACATACACAAACACACACACGACCCTCGTCTCGATTCCCCCTCTATGTTAAAACACTGAATGGATCTCAAAATGATCACGACTCATCTTTTACAATGTGACGTTTATTCCACAGAACAAAGTCTGGAGTACAGCACACACACACACACACACACACACACACACACACACACACACACACACACACACACACACACACACACACATACACACACATACACATACCGTCACACACACCCTGTCGCGATATAACCTTCGTGGTTGAAAACGACGTTAAACACCAAATAAAGAAAGAAACACATGTACATGTACACACACACACACACACACACACACACACACACACACACACACACACACACACACACACACACACACACACACACACACACACACACACACCACCCCCCTCGTCTCGAATCCCAGTCTATGCTTAAACATTTAGTCAAAAACAATTTTAAAAATCCTAGCATATAACCACGTCATGTCCCAAATAGACACTAGTTCTGGGACCGGCACGGTTGGCCTAGTGGTAAGGCGTCCGCCCCGTGATAGGGAGGTCCGGTATCAGAATAATGTGACTGGGTGAGACATGAAGCCCGGCTGTGCTGCGACTTCTGTCTTGTGTGTGGCGCACGTTATATGTCAAAGCAGCACCGCCCTGATATGGCCCTTCGTGTTCGGCTGGGCGTTAAACAAACAAACAAACTAGTTCTGGGGACACTCGGAAAAACCAAGTTAGCATAGCAAGGAATCATTGTGCAAAATGACAGCAAAGCAACATTAATCCTCGCTTAACAAGGGAACCAACTCTTCGTAAGGAATTCTACACTAACTTGTAAGGAGTGCAGATCAAGATGTTAAAGGGATTAAACTGCCAAGGAATTCTGATAGACATGGTGAAATTCTTAAACTACTTATGTATGCTGACGACATTAGTTTCTTCCTACAAGATGAGAAAGACCTAAGAAACGTATTACATCTTATAACTCAGTTTTCAAGAATTTCAGGGTTAGCAATGAATGATCAAAAGACAGAAGCAATGTGGCTTGGTATAAATAAATTTTCTGCTGACCGACCATGTAATATTATTTGGAAAAAACAAATCAAAATCTTAGGAATTCATTTCAACAACTCTGTCCCAGCCTCCAACATAGAAGAAAACTGGGAACCTAAACTACATAAAGTAAATTCATTAATAGCAACATGGTCGAAAAGAAACCTAAGTATAATGGGGAAAATTTGTATAGTCAAAACATTAATGTTGTCACAGTTTACTTACGCACTGCAATCTCTATGTGCCACAGAAAACTTCCTCAATAAGCTAAATTCATCTCTATTCCGATTTATCTGGAAGACAAAAATATTCAAACAAAAGAGCTTATGAAAAAGTTAATAGAAAAGTAATGTGCCAAGAGACAAATCTTGGAGGTCTGAAAATGATTAATGTCAAAGATGTACAAACATCATTTCTAATTTCATGGATTATGAGGCTGCTGGACGGAAGTAACGCAAAGTGGCAACAGATTCCATTAGCATCCTTTTTAAATCTGGGCGAACGCTTATGCTGTCTGCGCTCAAATGTGAGTGCAGAACATTTTAAAGGACTAGGTGCCATAAAGCAATATTTCTGGAAACAAGCTTTTATCACCTGGCTAAACAATAAACACAAGATCAAAGAAATAAGCAGTAATGAACAGCAGATAAGTGTACGCAATCAAACCTTATGGAATAATACAAATATAAGGTACAGGAAGCAAACGCTATACATGAATGACTGGATAAAGGCTAAAATATGCGTTGTTAAAGATGTTTTTAACGATAACGACATGTGCTCTTTTGAGGAAATATGTGAACGAACTGGATATAAACAGTCTCGCCTATTTGAATATAATGCAATACAGACTGCCATTAAAGCTCTATTATTGCGTGATACGGGTCAGGCCCGTTCTGATCATATGCCATTTATAGAATTATCTCCACGCCAAATTCGCCTAAAGATGTTAAATTATGAGATAAAGGAGCCAAGCTCAGCTGGATTTTGGTCGAACAAATTAAATATTACATTAGAAGATAAACACTGGAAATTAGCTAACGAATGCTCGACAGAAACCCGTCTTCGTCTATTGCATTGGAAAATTTTACACAATATATATCCCACCAATATTTTGCTACATAAGATGGGAATTCGTCAAACAAATCTTTGTCAGTATTGTAACGAAACCGACTTCATCGAGCACTTTTTTTGGCAGTGTAGAGCAGTGCAACCCATATGGCAGGAATGTCAAGGGTACATATTTAAATATACAGGCAAAAATATAAAGTTAAGCTGCGAAGAGGCTCTTTTTGGGTATTTCACACGTGACATCCCCAGAGAGAAAACCTTCATAATTAATCACCTTATATTGATATCGAAAATGTGCATAAGCCAGTTTAAGTACGGAAATCCAAAAACTAACATGAAGATCTTATTTCAGAACCAAGCTCGAGTTCGAAATTTCTAGTAAAATTGAACTGTGTATAAGAATATAGATAACTAGTAGTATTGTGCTGTTAATGTAAAGTTATTTATTTATGCGCTGTATGATGCTGTGCTGAAAACTAGTACTGTAATTGGTAATTTGTAAATTCTCGCCTTTGTCTATCGAGCGTTGGATTAATTAACCTGTTATGTATTGTCCCGCTGAAAATGTATTATATAACAGAAATATGGGAACAACAACAACAACAACACACACACACACACACACGGCACACACACACACACACACACACACACACAGACACACACACACACACACGCACATACACGCAGACATTAGTTAAATTGTTGTTGAATTAAAAAGTAAAAAAAAAAAAAAAAAAAAAAAAATTGTAAGGAGTTGTCTCCCTTGTTGACCTGTGAAAGGTAAATATGCGCCGAAATGGCTGCAATCTACTGGCCGTATAAAATTTCATCTCACACGGCATCACTGCAGAGCGCCTAGAACTGTACCCACGGAATATGCACGATATAAGACTCATTGATTGATTGATTGATTGATTGATTGATTGATTGATAAGTGAGTAGTTTAAATCTGTCTTTTTATATTTAGTCAAGTTTTGACTAAATATTTTAACGTAGAGGGGGGAATCGAGACGAGGGTCGTGGTGTATGTGTGTGTGTGTGTGTGTGTGTGTGTCTGTCTGTCTGTCTGTCTGTCTGTGTGTGTGTGTAGAGCGATTCAGACCAAACTACTGGACCGATCTTTATGAAATTTTACATGAGAGTTCCTGGGATTGATATCCCCGAACGTTTTTTTCATTTTTTTGATAAATGTCTTTGATGACGTCATATCCGGCTTTTCGTGAAAGTTGAGGCGGCACTGTCACGCCCTCATTTTTCAACCAAATTGGTTGAAATTTTGGTCAAGTAATCTTCGACGAAGCCCGGACTTCGGTATTGCATTTCAGCTTGGTGGCTTAAAAATTAATTAATGACTTTGGTCCTTAAAAATCTGAAAATTGTAAAAAAAAATAAAAATTTATAAAACGATCCAAATTTACGTTTATCTTATTTTCCATCATTTGCTGATTCCAAAAACATATAAATATGTTATATTCGGATTAAAAACAAGCTGTGAAAATTAAATATATAAAAATTATTATCAAAATTAAATTGTCGAAATCAATTTAAAAACACTTTCATCTTATTCCTTGTCGGTTCCTGATTCCAAAAACATATAGATATGATATGTTTGGATTAAAAACACGCTCAGAAAGTTAAACAAAGAGAGGTACAGAAAAGCGTGCTATCCTTCTTAGCGCAACTACTACCCCGCTCTTCTTGTCAATTTCACTGCCTTTGCCATGAGCGGTGGACTGACGATGCTACGAGTATACGGTCTTGCTGAAAAATGGCAGCTACTTGACTAAATATTGTATTCTCGCCTTACGCGACTTGTTATATTTAGTCAAGTTTTTACTAAATATTTTAACATCGAGGGGGAATCGAAACGAGGGTCGTGGTGTATGTGCGTGCGTGCGTGCGTGTGTGTGTGTGTGTGTGTGTGTGTGTGTGTGTGTAGAGCGATTCAGACTAAACTACTGGACCGATCTTTATGAAATTTGACATGAGAGTTCCTGGGTATGAAATCCCCATATGTTTTTTTCATTTTTTTGATAAATGTCTTTGATGACGTCATATCCGGC
>NC_090255.1:26403919-26418919 GCF_037325665.1 Littorina saxatilis | reverse complement strand
ATAGTCTGCACAGGAGCAAGAGAGTCGAGCCATTTACTCTTTCAGTCTTTGTCACAGATTTGTAAATGTGTTGAGTGTCTTGTCTCTATGTATAGTGAATCCAGTCTCTTTGCGCGATTTTTAAAGTTAGTTTTATTGGTCTACATTTGGGGTAAAAAAAGAAAAAGAAAAAAAAATAAAAATCCCTACCTACCTACCCTATTTTTTTTTAGCCATGTTACCAGAAACAGAAAAAAAAATTTTTGCCTAAACACGCTTAAACCAACCTTCTAATACTGGATGCTTCCTACTCGAATCAACTGTGTTCCAGCACTGAATGATCAACACGTACGTAGATAACCTCCTAGCACTGAATACTTCCCACTCGGAGAATCCACTGTTTTCTAGCAACGAATGATCAACACGTGGAGAAAACCCACGGTGTTCTCAACACGTGGAGAACCTCCTGGCGCTGAAGTTCATCCTGGTGACCCCGAGGTGCTTGAGGGGGCTGTCAGTGATGGTGGGCGTGGGGAGGTCAAGGACGTCTGCGAACTCTTGTAGTTCTTCTAGCTCCGACTGCACATCGTCCAGCATGTCTTGATGCTCCTCGCAACTCCTGGCCAGCTTCAGTTGGTAGATGTCGCTCCGGATCGACAGCAGCTGCCGGGCTAGAAGTTGGTCCTGGGCTCGCATCTCCAGCTGTTGACGGACAAGGAAAATAGTATTTGGTATTGGTATATACTTAGTGTCCTTAGTGAATTTCATACAAGAAAATCGGGCTGCTATAATTTTATCTTCTTCTTCTTCTTCTTCCATTAGACGCCCAAGGTCAACATTCTGACTATTAATGGCGCTTGAGTAGGCATGCTGGGTATTTTCGTGTTTCTATAACCCACCGAACTCTAGCATGGATTACAGGATCTTTTCCGTGCGCACTTGGTCTTGTGCTTGCGTGTACACACGAAGGGGGTTAAGTCACTAGCAGGTCTGCACATAAGTTGACCTGGGAGATCGGAAAAATCTCCTCTTTTAACCAACCAAGCAGCAGCGACCGGAATTCGAACTCACGACCTTCCGATTAGGAGGTCGATGTATTATCCACCACGCCACTGCGCCCGTCTAGTGGGTATAGCGTGCAACAAAAGAATCGCGTCACCCAGTCTAAGTAACGAGTTCACGAAGTTGACAATGGTTTCAAACAACAACATCAACAAGATGAGGAGGAAACAACAACAACAACAACAACAACAACAACAACAACAACAACAACAACAACAACAACAAACGAGTAAGCTTCAGCTGGTCGATATTACTTTTATTGTCAGCAAATGGCGGGCTAGAAGTTTGTTTGTTTGTTTGCTTAACGCCCAGCCGACCACGAAGGGCCATATCAGGGCGGTGTAGAAGTTGGTCCTGGGCTCTCATCTCTAGCTGTTCACAGACAGAAAAGTGTCACTGTTCGATTTTCTGATTCTGTATTTGCATGATCAAGGAACATACCCAAAATGGCGGATTATTAACGGACAGAGTTAATTTGGGACAATTACTTTTAATTTAACCATGAGTTAAAATCCACTCACCAGTTCATTTTTAATCCAGTCCAGGGCTGTGTTAATCCTCTGTGTCCGCTCCGCTGTCCATCTGCCTTCTTCGCTCTTGCCGCCGCCATGTTGCTCCGTGACGTCACCATTCCCAGCATTCTGGTGCGCCGGAAACTTGGGACACTCGACGTACTGCTCTCTCCACTGCATGACGCTGGGTCTGCGCGTGCTCAGGTGCAAACGATCCGTCGTCTGCTTCACGCGCATCAGGTCTGAAGGAGACAGCGTGTCGTCATCACTTGGTATAACGTCATTCTGTGACGCCAGTCGCGCTGAAAAGGTGGAGCTGCCTCGACGACCAATCTTAGGGCTTAGGCTCGGAGTCAACGCCTGTCTTCGCCCCCTGAGGCTCCCCCTCCGTGGGCTTTTGGGGCTGCTTTCCGAGCCGCTAGATCCGATACTCAGGAGACTGCTTCTCCGAGGAGTTATAGGACTCTCTTCAGAGCTGCCTACACTTTTAATGCTGCCGCTGCGCTGGGTTCGCGAAGTTGGACTATCGTCGATGCCTTTTATACTCCCACTGCGTTGAATTCTTGGACTCTCGTCTATGCTTTGTAGACTCCCACTGCGCTGAATTGTAGGACTTTCTTCTATAGTGCCTAAGCTTGTCAGGATGTTCTGTCGTTTTGGACTTCCATCACAGCTTTCTGAACTACCTTCTGATTCCCTTGTAATGTTGGACGACTGAGAATATGTCAAAATACTTATGCCGCGAGTTATAGTTTCTTGGGTTTGGTTACCATTCTGAGTGTCTCCAGGCGAATGCTCACATGGCTTGGTAGTGTCTCGCCCTTCTTTGTTGGCGTTGACGTCATTCTTTTTGACGTCATTGTTGTTCTTGCTTGTTGCGGTTGTGATGATGATGACGTTGCCTTTGTTATCGTGGTCGTCAAGTTCGAATTCTTCGAGGACCGCAGAAAGCGGCCGATTTCTGTTTGGTTTCTGTGGGCGAGCCACGTCATCTTTGCGGCCTCCCATGACGTCAGATTTGTGTGTAGACCTGTCTTACGTCATTCTGTTGGTTCCTGCAAACAAAGAAAAGACGAATCAGTATCATAACTTTTCCTTCAATTGCTTTTGTTATGTATGGCCTGCTGGATGATTGTCGGTGTGTCTGCCTGATTGTCTGTTCGTCTGTCTGTTCGCCTGTCTGTTTGATTGTCTGTTCCCGCTTCTGTCTGTTTATCTGTGTGTGTGTATGTCTGGTTGTCTGTTCGTATGTCTGTCTGATTGTTTGTTTTTGTGTCTGTCTAGCTGCCTGCCTGTCGGGTTTACTGTCCGTCTCTCTGCATGAGTGTCTGTTCGTGTTTACCAACTTGTCTGCCAAATATGCCTATATGTCTGTCTTTCTATTGATTATACAACTTCACAGGACATATATCAAGTAACTGATCTCAAAACGGGGAGACATCTCACGACAGAAGAAGGAAGTAGCGGCGTTTGAAAAACAAACATATTACACTGTCTTCCCTCCCAAACTGACATTCTGAGGCTTTATTAGGCTTCATTTACACCCACAGTGATCTGTCAATGTCAGAAGAACGAAAAGCACCTACTATAGTAACAAACAAAAATCCATGAAGACACACAGCCAAAGACAGAACAAACACGCCCGCACGCACACAAACACGCACGCACACTCGCACGCTCGCATGCACGCACAAGCACACCCGTACACGCACAAACACACACGCACGTACGCTCACACACACACACACACACACATACATACACACACACACACACACACACACACACACACACACACACACATGCAAAATCACCGCCACTTTTGCACCAATATCACTCGATTTTTCACTGGTTTTCAGAACCAGATTATATTAACACGTACTCTGTCGTACGATGTTTTTATATTTTACATCTTAAATTTCACAATTCAACGACAATAATTGGTCAGTTTGCACATAGTTCGTTATCCTTGAAAGCATTCTAGAAATTTTATATTTGACGCCATGGGCACTAATGGATTGGTACTTCCAAAAAACTCGCGATAAAATCCGACAGCTGACAACAAAGACCAAACGAAATTTATTTCTTTTGACAGGTGATGGTGCTATATTTTAATAAAACTGTGACACCTATTTTTCTACTAGATGGATCGACTAGCACTTTCTCTCTGTCAGTATGTCATCTCTCTCTCGCTCTTTTTCTCTCTCTCTCTCTCTGTCTCTCCCTTCACCACAAAATTGTCATTGACGCAAATGGTCAGCGATCTGGCCTCAAAGGCAAAGATAAGGACTGGCCAAATCCTAAGATGTTTGTGGAGGCTAGGCAACATACCTAGAAGCGTATTTTTAAAAATATATGTCCTCCCGATCTTAATGTATGGATCTAAGCTGTGGGGATTCCAAAGGTTTGAAGCTCTTGAGAAAGCCCATTTGTTTGCATGCAAGAAGTTTTTGTGTGTAGGACGACAAACACCAAACAAGATGATATGTGGTGACTTAGGCCGCTACCCACTGTATGTCACTTCGTCGGTTCGCTGTATTAAGTATTGGCTGAGAGTGTTACATTTGCCAAGCGAAAGATTCCCAAGGAAAGCATATGACATGATGAAACATTTACAGGGTTATGGCAAGAAAACATGGTCTCATTATTTGAAAGAAATGTTATGCATGTACGGCTTTGGAGATGTCTGGCTGCAACAAGGAGTAGGCGATTTGAATCGATTTATAGCAGTATTCAGACAACGATTGTTTGATTGCTTCCAGCAAGACTGAAACGACAGCATCATGAACTCGGAGCGATTTGAATTTTATTCGCTCTTTAGACCATATTCAGCTCCGCTGTTTTCGAGATGCATACATACAATTTCGATTTGGTAGTTCACCCATAAACACTCACAAATGCCACTATCGAACTGACGTTGTACCGGTGTAACACGAAATTTTTACTCCACGAAAAATGTACTCCGGAGTAAATATTTCGTACAAAATTCTTACTCCGAGTACACTTTTCGTACGAGAAAAGAACTCCCAAAGGCACGAAAAAATTACTCCCTCCACAAAATTTTTACTCCCCATTTTTTTTTACTTCCAGTAAAAATCTCGTACGCAAAAATGGGATGCGGGCGAAGGGATAATGCCAATAAGTGATCTCGCGCACACGAATGTCGCGCTACCCTCCTTCCACCCCTTCCACCACCAAGACTAACAGGGGACAAGGGAGTACAAATTTCGTACACCTGGCATGGGAAGTTAAATTGCTCGTGTTGGGGTGAAGTACTTTATTCGTTATTTATTCGTCAGGGGAGTAACATTTTTGTACGAAATGTTTACTCGGAACTCACCTGTCTTGGGGAGTAATTTTCTCGTGCAATGGGGGAGTGCTTTTTTCGTAAAGGGAGTACATTTTTCGTACGAAATGTTTACTCCGGAGTAAAAAATTACGTGGGAGTAATTTTCTCATGTTACACCGGGCCTTTTGATTTGCCCTGTATGCAGAGAGGACGTGGAAGACGAGAAACATGTATTGTTTGTATGCAAAGGATATTGTGATTATAGACTTGATGTCAAAATATTAAGAGAAAAATAACAGAGTGAAGATGCGAACAGTGTTATACCTGTTATGTCTGTAGATCAAGGGGATTCAATGGTGCATGTGGCCAGATTATTATATCGTGTTTTTCAAAAAGGAAAAAGGTTTTTGGACAAGTTACCCAAAGTGGAACAGGTGAACGAGACGGCGATGTGTTATACATAGTTTGTGCCGTGGAATGTTAGAGCAGGTTTGATTGCAAATAAGAGAGAGAGAAAGAAAGAGAGAGAGAGAGAAAGAAAGAGAGAGAGAGAGAGAGAGAGAGAGAGAGAGAGTTTGTGCCGTGGAACGATAGAGCATAATTGAAAGCCGATAATGTATGTTAGCACTGTAAACTTGTGTGTCGTTGCACCTATCCATATTGTTAATTCATGCGCTGGATATGTCTTTAGCTAAAAAGAGAGGGAGACACTGACACTGACACTGACACTGACACAGAGAGAGAGGGAGAGAGAGTGAGAGAGTGCGTGCGTTCGTGTGAGTATATGTTAGAGAGAAAGAGATAAAACCGGTTGATTGTCCATAAATACAAAAACACGGCATGTATTACTGACCCCCCCTCCCCCCCTCCCCACACCCCGTTGAAATGAACCTTGTGTGTTTAATCAATAAAATGTCTTACGTCTTACTCCCTCTCTGTACCCCTCCCCCGTATCTCTCTCTCTCTCTCTCTCTCTCTCTCTCTCTCTCTCTCTCTCTCTCTCTCTCTCTCTCTCTCTCTCTCTCTCTGTCTCTCTCTGTCTCTGTCTCATTGGGAACATTTAAAACGAAAAACAAACAAGCCATAACAATCTTACACTTTTCTTTTTTAAACCTTGAAATAAAATTGAGAGTACCCTCGCATAAACACACCGGCACGGTTGGCCTAGTGGTAAGGCGTCCGCCCCGTGATCGGGAGGTCGTGGGTTCGAACCCCGGCCGGGTCATACCTAAGACTTTAAAATTGGCAATCTAGTGGCTGCTCCGCCTGGCGTCTGGCATTATGGGGTTAGTGCTAGGATTGGTTGGTCCGGTGTCAGAATAATGTGACTGGGTGAGACACGAAGCCTGTGCTGCGACTTCTGTCTTGTGTGTGGCGCACGTTATATATGTCAAAGCAGCACCGCCCTGATATGGCCCTTCGTGGTCGGCTGGGCGTTAAGCAAACAAACAAACAAACCCTCGCATAAACAGAGTTTTGTCAATCTAAACTTTGTCAATGAACTGTGTGCTCTCAAAATGAACCTTCAGTAAATGCAAACAGTACACTCTCAGATGAAACAAGCACTCTTTCTCTCTCACACATTATTTATGATGCCCCTGGTACAAGATGATAATTATATGATGATAGTTCACGACAAAGGCTCGCAAGTTTGAAGAATTTCTCCTTTACTCTGGACATAGCTTTGCTGTTGAAAAATAATGTTGTTCCCATGCATATAAACGTATACAGCTACTAAAGATGTGTCCAGGTTATTACGGGATTAAAGCACGTTTCCACCTGGACATATGTAACCGTGTGCCGAAACACTACGATCACCTCGGGAAGCGAAGTGCAATCAAACAGGATTGAAAATGTTAGGGCTAATTTCTTAGCCCTATAAAAACTGTTATGCAAACCCGAAGGTTTCCATGAACATACAGACAATAGGAAACTACCAGACCCCATCACAAACAGATTTCCACAAACCACGGGTGTTGACTTAAAGGCCAACAACTCGGGTGCAGAGTCTGCTGTGAAAGGAGCGGTAGCCTCCCCTGTCACACATATACCAAAACTCAAAAAGCCGGCTGCTTCACTTGTCGCATTATGTTCTTTGGAAACAAGTATGAACCAAAACCGGGGAAAGAGATCCCATAAAATCTGGTCATTTGGTCAGGGTAACCGATCAAATTAAGCCATAATAACATTTTATTGATAATTTTACTTTGATAGGGAGAAAATGGTAAATGTAACCAGAACAGGTACGACGATCTGGTTGACAACTTTTGCCTGGCGTTGTGAAAAACAAAACAAAAAGATCGGTAAAATTTGAAACATCGCTGGTACATAATTATGCGAACACAGTAGAACGTGATCTTTTTTTTTTCTTGCTTGGTTAATTTTGCAGATTGAAGCAGGTGTGCAACAGTTATTTAATCATTTCGAAAAAGACAGACAGGGACAGACAGGCAAACAGAGAGAAAGAGAAAAAGAGGGAAGTCTCAATAATTCACACGGAATGTGTCATGCTCCGCAAAACCTATTATCCAATTGACGTGTCGCTGACCCCGTCTTACACAATATGTCACACACTACATCAACCCAGATAATCCTGATTTTGAACACCCCTTTCTGACATCCCTATATCCCCCCCCCCCCCCCCCCCCCCCCCCTTTGCCTCTTTCCGTCCCCCTGTGTGTTCAATACAGACGAAAAAGAGGGACCTGTGTGACCGTACGTATAACAAAACAAAAACAAACCAACAACAACAACGACAACATCAACTGCAGCAACAACAACAACAACAAACAAACACACACACAAACAAACAAACAAACAAACACACACACAAACAAACAAACAAACAAACAAACAAAAGGACAACAAAACAAAAACTTAAAAACGTTCAAGCAAAGACTAAACGAAATATTCACTATGCAGATCGTCGACCTAGTGGTGTTTTGATTGGACGGACACACGCATGATCATGCATTTGATAAAGAACAGGAAAGAAACTTCGCCTAGTTAGGCGTAGATTTTTGGGATTTTCAAGATGGCGGGCGATTTTGGATTTCGTGCGTGTAGCGGTCAAAATGTGGTTGTTAGGTTTTTGGTTGTCCATGTCACTTCAACCTCAGTGAATCCAAAAAACAAAGAGACTGCCAACGTTCCAAAATTCAGAATCAAAAATCAAGAAAGGTAAGTTGTTGGCACGTTTGTTATTGACAAAACAATACGTGACAGTCACAAGATAAGTTTTTGACACATTAAAGCAATGTTATTTTGAAAAATAATCCGAATATTCCATGAAGATAAGTTGTTGTCACTAATTAATTTTGTCTGTTCACTCAAAAGACCGTTGGGTCGATATATTTATGACCGTAACGTATTGTTTTGTCAATAACAAACGTTCCAACAACTTACCTTTCTTGTTTTTTGGTTTTTTTCAACCTCAGTGGTTATTCGGTACCGATTCAATGGTGTTTTCTTTCTCAGTTTACATGGTAGTCTCCGTGTTTGAAACTATTTACATTTGGTGTTTTTATTGTGTGAACTGTTTGTCCCTGGTGTGCGCTAGCTGGTCGTTCCCAGAATGCCAGCCAAGAGCACTAATCATTCTTAGTATTCTCAAAGCACCTCACAAAAGAGGTACTGTCCATGTCTTGATTAGAGACTTCCTAAAGCCTAGTTCCCACTATCACGAATATTTTGGCGAACCACGAGTTACCACGATTTAGCCACAACGATTGTTTGCCACGAATGATAGCGAAAAATCGGCAGAACAAGAACGAAGTAATACGAACCACAACGACCTCGACGATTTTCTCCACGAATCCCAAATCGTTGTAGTTCGCCGTCAAAATTCGTCCCAGTGGGACCTAGGCTTTACGAAACGGCCGGCCGGTGGACGACGCAGCGATGGCGCTGGTATTTTTACACCCCCGGTATAGGGGTGTGTATAGGATTCGGTCGATGTGTTTGTTTGTTTGTGTTCGCATATAGATCTCAAGAATGAACGGACCGATCGTCACCAAACTTGGTGAACAGGTTCTATACATTCCTGACACGGTCCTTACAAAAATTGGGACCAGTCAAACACACGGTTAGGGAGTTATTGGTGGATTAAGATTCTACAAGGACTTATAGAGGGACATATTAATGGTCAAAGGGAAATAACCTTCTCAGTTGGTGGCAGTGAGAATGGTAAGGACGGGGGTGTTTTTCCTACCTCGGAGGAATTTCTTGTTTCAAACCGGTACGCAAACTTTTATGATGCAAACAGTCCAGACAAAAACAGTAGGCTGGTCATTGGAAGCAGTTAGAGCCCAACTCAGAGTACTGGTTTTATTGTTCTAACAGCAGCAACAACAAAAACGGTTGTTCTAAAAATCAACCGGTAGGTCATACCAGCAGCCAATTTTGTTCCGGTATTTTCTCGTTTCAACCGGTAAAATGCCGGTAATTACTGGTTAACGCCAATACTGCGACGCTTTGGTCGCAGTCATTAAGTACAAGTAGTGTAACCACGGTCAATAAAGGCCGGTCAGTCGTAGAAAACGCATCCGACCGAAAGCCCAGAGCGTTAAACATTGTACAATAATGGCGTTAGAGGTCAAGTCGCGTGTGATTGGATCGGTAACGGGTAAGGGGGTATCTTCTCACGCGTATCAGAGTTTTTGTTTGGGATTCGGGCTTTTCGCGTTTCCTCCCGGAGTTTGCTTGTCATGTTGTGGCGAGGTCCTGCGATATTTTCTTTCTCGTTTGTTTCTAGTTTACCGGGGTTCTTGCGCATTGTTGAGAGTGAGGATTAATTGAACGTGATGGTACTGTTCGCGCACAATGCAATGTTGGCTATAGGTTTTTTGTTTTTGTTTCGTATTTTGTTTTTGTTTTTGTTTCGTTTTTACATTTAGTCAAGTTTTGACTAAATGTTTTAACGTACAGGGGGGAATCGAGACGAGGGTCGTGGTGTATGTGTGTCTGTCTGTCTGTCTGTCTGTCTGTCTGTCTGTCTGTGTGTCTGTCTGTCTGTGTGTGTGTGTAGAGCGATTCAGACTAAACTACTGGACCGATCTTTATGAAATTTGACATGAGAGTTTCTGGGTATGATATCCTCAGACGTTTTTTTCATTTTTTTGATAAATGTCTTTGATGACGTCATATCCGGCTTTTCGTGAAAGTTGAGGCGGCACTGTCACGCTCTCATTTTTCAACCAAATTGGTTGAAATTTTGGTCAAGTACTCTCCGACAAAGCCCGGACTTCGGTATTGCATTTCAGCTTGGTGGCTTAAAAATTAATTAATGACTTTGGTCATTAAAAATCTGAAAATTGTAAAAAAATTATTTTTTTTATAAAACGATCCAAATTTACGTTCATCTTATTCTCCATCATTTTCTGATTCCAAAAACATATACATATGTTATATTTGGATTAAAAACAAGCTCTGAAAATTAAAAATTATGATCAAAATTAAATTTTCGAAATCAATTTACAAATACTTTCATCTTATTCCTTGTCGGTTCCTGATTCCAAAAACATATAGATATAATATGTTTGGATTGAAAACACGCTCAGAAAGTTAAAACGAAGAGAGGTACAGAAAAGCGTGCTATCCTTCTCAGCGCATCTACTACCCCGCTCTTCTTGTCAATTTCGCTCTACACACACAGACAGACAGACAGACAGACAGACACACACACACACATACACCACGACCCTCGTCTCGATTCCCCCCTCTATGTTAAAACATTTAGTCAAAACTTGACTAAATGTAACAAACAATTCGCGTAAGGCGAAAATACAACATTTAGTCAAGTAGCTGTCGAACTCACAGAATGAAACTGAACGCAATGCAACGCAGCAAGACCGTATACTCGTAGCATCGTCAGTCCACCGCTCATGGCAAAGGCAGTGAAATTGACAAGAAGAGCGGGGTAGTAGTTGCGCTGAGAAGGATAGCACGCTTTTCTGTACCTCTCTTCGTTTTAACTTTCTGAGCGTGTTTTCAATCCAAACATATCATATCTATATGTTTTTGGAATCAGGAACCGACAAGGAATAAGATGAAAGTGTTTGTAAATTGATATCAAAAATTTAATTGTTATCATAATTTTTATATTTTTAATTTTCAGAGCTTGTTTTTAATCCAAATATAACATATTTATATGTTTTTGGAATCAGAAAATGATGGCGAATAAGATGAACGTAAATTTGGATCGTTTTATAAAAAAAAGTATTCTTTTTACAATTTTCAGATTTTTAATGACCAAAGTCATTCATTAATTTTTTAAGCCACCAAGCTAAAATGCAATACCGAAGTCTGGGCTTCGTCGGAGATTACTTGGCCAAAATTTCAATCAATTTGATTGAAAAATGAGGGTGTGACAGTGCCGCCTCAACTTTCACGAAAAGCCGGATATGACGTCATCAAAGACATTTATCAAAAAAATGAAAAAAATGTCTGAGGATAAAGAACTCTCATGTCAAATTTCATAAAGATCGGTCCAGTAGTTTTAGTCTGAATCGCTCTTCACACACACACAGACAGACAGACAGACACACATACACCACGACCCTCGTCTCGATTCCCCCCTCTATGTTAAAACATTTAGTCAAAACTTGACTAAATGTAACAAGTCGCGTAAGGCGAAATTACTACATTTAGTCAAGCTGTGGAACTCACAGAATGAAACTGAACGTAGTCCGCCGCTAGTGCAAAAGGCAGTGAAAGTGACGAGCCTGTTTGGCGCGGTAGCGATTGCGCTGTGCTTTACTGTACCTCTCTTAGTTTTAACTTTCTGAGCGTGTTTTTAATCCAAACATATCATATCTATATGTTTTTGGAATCAGGAACCGACAAGGAATAAGATGAAAGTGTTTTTAAATTGATTTCGAAAATTTAATTTTGATCATAATTTTTATATTTTTAATTTTCAGAGCTTGTTTTTAATCCAAATATAACATATTTATATGTTTTTGGAATCAGAAAATGATGAAAAATAAGATGAATGTAAATTTGGATCGTTTTATAAAAAAAACATTTTTTTTACAATTTTCAGATTTTTAATGACCAAAGTCATTCATTAATTTTTAAGCCACCAAGCTGAAATGCAATACCGAAGTCCGGCCTTTGTCGAAGATTGCTTGGCCAAAATTTCAATCAATTTGATTGAAAAATGAGGGTGTGACAGTGCCGCCTCAACTTTTACAAAAAGCCGGATATGACGTCATCAAAGACATTTATCGAAAAAATGAAAAAATCGAGAGAAAAACCGAGAACGGAAACAAACAACCAAACAACAACAACAACAACAACAACAACAACAACAACAACAACAACAACAATCTGACATCTTGGACAGAAAACAAATGTGTTCCTTACCTCCAAACATCCAAAAATAATCAAAGTCCGAAGAATAACACCAATACCTCACTATCCCTGATACAACAAATGTCAGCCGCCACACACGCACACAAACCTCTCACCCGCCCAATATCCTTCAACTAATAAAGTCGGTATTGCTTATTCGATTCACGCGCGGTAAGACCAAAATTATATACCGCCGAACGAGTGAATGGAACCCAGTCGAGAGATCATCGCTACTGCTCCAAAAAACTGTGTGCTTCTCTTGGGGTAATATGAGTTTATGGCAGAGGTGAGGCGGATGTGAAGGACTGTTATAGCCCATTTGTAGAATGCCTGTGTTTTGCACACTCTCCCCCTGTGTGCTGGGTAGGTGGATATAATAATAATAAATAATAAAGTGTATTTATATTGCGCCTATCCCTTACAAAAAACAAAAATATTTGGCTCTAAGCGCATTACAACATGTGTAGGGACTTGGTACAATCAAGTCTGACAAATACAATAACACAATATACAGTCGGTCTCTTGGGTAAAAATGGGAAAAGCAGCTTCGACATTTAAACACTGCTACTAAAAAAACATATGTGGTGTGTGTGTGTGTGTGTGTGTGTGTGTGTGTGTGTGTGTGTGGTGTGTGTGTGTGTGTGTGGTGGTATGTAATGTGCGAAGTGTGTTTGTAAAATATGGGGTGTGCCAGCTAAGTCTGTCTTTCTGTCTTGTCTGTACGCTTGTGCAAAAAAGAGACACACACAAAGAAAAGAAGAAAGAAGAGAGGTAAGTAAAATAGACTGTGTTTGTGTCTGCCTGCCTGTCTTTCTGATCTGTATGTGTACGACCACGAGCATGCATTTGGTTGCGTTCGTGCTTTGCGTGTTTGTGATACCGTCACGCCATACCACGTTTCGTCGATGACAGTCGTATCTTGTAAAAATCAAACCGTACAAAGACTTCTTTTGCAAACTTTTTACCTTTGCGACACGATAACCAAAATACGTCGTTGCATGACAGGCCCTCTTACGATGAGTTGGGCGGAGTCACGCGAATTATCCATAAAATCTAAACCATAGTCCCACTGCATAAAGACATCGTCTGCGCGCCATTCTCTCTTCGCGTGTCTCTAAGTTCCGCATGAGCTACTTTGAAGGCATACCTAATAACATACTGTCAGTGGCCCGCATAATGGCAACACTCAGTGAAAAATAAAAAAGTTGAAAAAAAATGTACGGGTATAGTATTTCGCCTTAAAAGCCAATGTTTATACTGTCTTCCTGACTGATAGTATTTAGAGATTTTTTCGGACTTCTTTGTCCAGTCGGAACAAAAGAGAGAAAAAAATATACACAAGTAGTCATTTAACTGAAAAGCCACGTGGTAGTTAGAAAATTCTTGTCTTACTTCTTTCTTAGTCCAGTAAAAGGAAATGACAAGCTTGGATTTGTGGATTTGTGTAAGTGGTAGTTCGCGTTAAAAGCCAGTGTTTACTTTTTTCGTGACCTGGTCATTAGACTTTTCGGTTTCTGTTTTCTTTGTGGGCGTAAATTGTTGACGCTAGTTGGTCTAAAAAAAAAATGGTGGTTACTCTTCTTTTTTCAAGTGCTTTCTTTTTAAAGTTAAACATTCGTTTGTCAAAAAATGTGTGTGCTGTTGAGAAAACATGCACCTGCTGTCCAAAGGTTAACAGGTGAAAATATTCGAGGAATGGGGCACAGAAAGAAAGCAGAAACAAATGAGATGAAAGATATAGATGGGGGTGGGGGAGGAGAGGGGGATAGAGGTGTGGGGGGGGGAGGCAGAGGATGGGGGAGGGGGTGTAAGGAAAAGAACGATGAAAAAGAGAGGCTCGACCATATTTAGAAATATCTTTTTTTAATATTGAAAAGAACATGTGTCAATTTCTCCTCCCCCCCCTCCCACCTCTGTCTCTCTCCCTCCCCTTCCTCCCTCTCTTTTCTCTCTCTCTATTTCTCTCTCTCTATTTCTCTCTCTCTCTCTCTCTCTCTCTCTCTCTCTCTCTCTCTCTCTCTCCATACATCTCTCTGTCTCTCTCGTCGGAAGTATGTTTGAGTACGCGAGAGAGAGTTAGAGAGAGAGAGTGAGAGAGAGAGAGTGAGATAGAGAGAGAGAGAGAGAGAGAGAGAGAGAGAGAGAGAGAGAGAGAGAGATGATGATGATGGAACTTTATTTTTCAAGGATAGAGGTTTAAGGCGACGCCTTTTCTTACAACCAGTCCTTACTTCTAATACAAATGTCTAATAGACGATAAACAAGTAAAGCAACATGACAAATAAACAAAGTAAACGAACGAACCAGCAAACAATCGACAAGTAAGCAAACAAGCAAATAAACACAAACAACAAAACAAGTCGCGTAAGGCGAAAATACAACATTTAGTAGCTGTCGAACTCACAGAATGAAACGGAACGCAATGCACTTTTTCAGCAAGACCGTATCATCACTCGTAGCATCGTCAGTCCACCGCTCATGGCAAAGGCAGTGAAATTGACAAGAAGAGCGGGGTTGTAGTTGCGCTGAGGATAGCACGCTTTTTATATTTAGTCAAGTTTTGACTAAATATTTTAACATCGAGGGGGAATCGAAACGAGGGTCGTGGTGTATGTGCGTATGTGTGTGCGTGCGTGCGTGCGTGCGTGTGTGTGTGTGTGTGTGTGTAGAGCGATTCAGACTAAACTACTGGACCGATCTTTATGAAATTTGACATGAGAGTTCCTGGGTATGAAATCCCCGAACGTTTTTTTTCATTTTTTTGATAAATGTCTTTGATGACGTCATATCCGGCTTTTCGTGAAA
>NC_090255.1:26391419-26398919 GCF_037325665.1 Littorina saxatilis | reverse complement strand
ATTTCCAAGTAGAGAGAAAAGCTCTGTGGACACGTAAATGTCTGATTGGATCCGAAGTGGCCTACAAAGAAAATAATATTTATAACAAAGTTTTAGAAATTCGGTGTTAATTTGTTCATATATAATTTAATGTGTGTTTGTGTGTTTGATGCCTGAAACTCAGTTTCAAATGCTGGTACAACGTTGTTTCTTATTCATATTTACCTTCTTCTTCTTCTTCTTCTTCTTCTTCTTCTTCTTCTTCTTCTTCTTCTTCTTCTTCTTCTTCTTCTTCTTCTTCTTCTTCTTCTTCTTCTTCTTCTTCTTCTTCTTCTGCGTTCGTGGGCTGAAACTCCCACGTACACCGTTTTTACCCCGCCATTTAGGCAGCCATACGCCGCTTTCGGAGGAAGCATGCTGGGTATTTTCGTGTTTCTATAACCCACCGAACTCTGACATGGATTACAGGATCTTTTCCGTGCGCACTTTGTCTTGTGCACAAAGGGGGATAAGGCACTAGCAGTTCTGCACATAAGTTGACATGGGAGATTGGAAAAATCTCCACCTTAACCCACCAGGCGCGGCCGGGATTCGAACCCACGACCTTCCGCTTTGGAGGCCGGCGTCTTACCACCAAGCCATTACGCCCGTCTATTCATATTTACCAATAACATAACTGTTTTTATTTGATAGTGGATTTGTTCACATTTCCATGATAAAAGATCATACCAAGTTATCTAGTTTTAGCCGTTATCTTATAAATAAGCGCGTTAAGTAAGATTTCATTTGGTGTTGCTGGCATGAGCACTCTTTGAATTTACTGAACATTTAACTTTAAAAAGTGTTTATAACTGTTACTCAAAACAAAACAAAAAACAAAAAAAAAACAACAACAAATATTTGAGTTTGAAGTTTGAGTTTTTTGTCAGGGGTAGACTCAAGCCTTAATGGAATTTTTCAGGTAGAAAATAGCAAACGTATCAAATGTTCTGTCGTCAAGGCCAACTGACGGTAGAAGCAATACTTTCCGCGGAAAACAACGAGCACACAAACAAGACGTGTGCTGCTTGACAACTTGCACACATAATTATGTTTAGGTATTTGATTTAATTAAGTTTTTGTTCCAGTTAACAAACAATTCGGCCAAGTACGATCTTGTTTCCGTGTCAGAAATGACAAGGAAAATGATAATGTTTAAGTAACAAAGGTACAAAACATTTTACATTTATCGCGTGACTGACTTTAACCGCAACAAGTTGCTAAAGATACATGACTTCGAGACTCAAAGGTCGAATTTCGTCACCTAAAGGCACCGTCTTTGCCGCGTATACAGGGTCGTGCCATAAGTGATGCATATCTGAAGACGTGAATATACACACTCACAGTCACAATCACATATCTGTCCAGGGTTTTACATGAAAGAAGAACATCCTTTCACTTCCACACAGGGGCGGGGATGTAGCTCAGTCGGTAGCGCGCTGGATTTGTATCCAGTTGGCCGCTGTCAGCGTGAGTTCGTCCCCACGTTCGGCGAGAGATTTATTTCTCAGAGTCAACTTTGTGTGCAGACTCTCCTCGGTGTCCGAACACCCCCGTGTGTACACGCAAGCACAAGACCAAGTGCGCACGAAAAAGATCCTGTAATCCATGTCAGAGTTCGGTGGGTTATAGAAACACGAAAATACCCAGCATGCTTCCTCCGAAAAACGGCGTATGGCTGCCTAAATGGCGGGGTAAAAAACGGTCATACACGTAAAATTCCACTCGTGCAAAAAACACGAGTGTACGTGGGAGTTTCAGCCCACGAACGAAGAAGAAGAAGAAGAAGACTTCGACACAAAAATTCAACAGTGTGTCTGCATTCTGTGGACAGAGGGATTTCATTCCGTTTCTTTTTGCTGTTTGAATCAAGTGTCACTTTCGGAATTAATCCAACACACACAAAAAATGCATGCCCCCTGCGTGACAAGATCCGTCCAGAGAGCACAACTCCTGATGCAAAACTGTGGAAGACCTGGGCCGAACATTAGCAGGCTTAAGACTATTAGTGACACAACCATCGCGAACGCTGAAGAAGAATGAGAAGAAAACGAAGAAACATACCCGCTTAGTGTATAGAAAGGAGCTTTTTCTTATTCTTTCTGATTTACTTTAACTATGCTCTTCTTGTAGATAGTTCAACAATTGATAAGTAATGCTTGTCCGACATCATATTTGCGTTATTTTCCTACTACGTAGGGCGCGTAATATAAGCGTTTGCTTGAGTTCGTGTCCCTATTGTTTATCGTTGTATTATTGTATCATGTTTGATTTAATAAAACATTGTTTAAACCAACAAAGGAGCAATGTTGCTAAAATTCAAAAACAGATAGACTGCTAACGTCCCAAAATTCAGAATCAAAAAACAAGATTTGCAGGCTATTGGAACGTTTAATTACTGACAAAACAAAACGTTACATTTACAGCAAAATGCCGGCAAGCGAGATTCATCGACGATGTTGAGATAAGTTCATTATTTGTCTTACAAGTGTGTGTCTGTCTGTCCACTGGGTCGACGAACTGTAAATGTAACGTTTTGTTTTGTCAATGCTTAAACGCTTCAATAACCTTCATTTCTTGGGTTGTTTTTTTTAAATTCTGGAGCAATGCTGGTTTTTGTTTTTTGCATGTATGTAACTGTAGGGTGCTCTTGTCCCGTTTTAAAAAAATCTACACATATTAGTGCACTAGCAGAATCCTTTTCCCGAGAAGGAATGTACCCTTAAGATAAGGAAAATCGACATCCTCATTGTTTTGAGAGAAACAGGAAAAAACAAAGCTAACCACCCGTGAAACGAGGAAAATATCTTGTTAAAAGGAATGCGGTCTCTTGTTGTTTTGTTAAAGCATGGACAACATGCTTGGTCACCTTGAGACTTAAACAAAAAGATGTTTTCGTTGAGTCACAAAACTGTTTTTGTCTAAACCAAAGAATGGTTTCTTCCTTTCTCCCTTCTTCCATCTTGTTACCCCCCTCCTCCCGCTTCCTATTCATTACTCTCTCTATATATATACCCCCTTAATTCCATCTCCCTCCATGCCTCCTTTCTCCTTCCTCTCAGCTTACCTCTTTTCAACGTACTCCCCTCCCCTCCCCTCCCCTCCCCTCCTCGCTTCCTCCCTCCGATCCTTCTTCCTTCTTTACTCCCTCCACCCTCCCTCCCTCCCTCCCTCCCTCCCTCCCTCCATCCCTCCCTCCCTCCCCTTCCTTTCTTCATTCCTTTCTCCTATCCTCCCTCCCTCTCTCTCTCTTCTGCCCTCCCTTCTGTTTCTTATCCGACCATTATAAACCCCCTTTTTGCACTGACGCTCTGAAGCAACGAAGAGATCTGATAAAAGTAATAATTAGCGTGTCGTTTTTGGCATGCTGTCATTTTTTTTAATTGACTCCCTATTAACTCGTTTCTTCACCACACTTTTAAGCAATGAATACATTTCACACAAAAATTAGACGTGTCGTGTTTTGGCATGCTTTTAATCTTTTTTAACTGTCAAGACCTATTTTTCCAAGTCAACTTTACCATGAAAGAATTCAGGCCAGTGTTCACATCGCTTTAAAACTGTGTTTAAGCTGACAAGCCCATTAAATCCAAGTCAAGATTTTGCCATGATTGAAATTGAGGCCAGTCTTCCTTTTTATATTTAGTCAAGTTTTGACTAAATATTTTAACGTAGAGGGGGGAATCGAGACGAGGGTCGTGGTGTATGTGTGTGTGTGTGTGTGTCTGTGTGTGTGTGTAGAGCGATTCAGACTAAACTACTGGACCGATCTTTATGAAATTTGACATGAGAGTTCCTGGGTATGAAATCCCCGAACGTTTTTTTCATTTTTTTGATAAATGTCTTTGATGACGTCATATCCGGCTTTTCGTGAAAGTTGAGGCGGCACTGTCACGCCCTCATTTTTCAACCAAATTGGTTGAAATTTTGGTCAAGTAATCTTCGACGAAGCCCGGGGTTCGGTATTGCATTTCAGCTTGGTGGCTTAAAAATTAATCAATGACTTTGGTCATTAAAAATCTGAAAATTGTAAAAAAAAATAAAAATTTATAAAACGATCCAAATTTACGTTTATCTTATTCTCCATCATTTGCTGATTCCAAAAACATATAAATATGTTATATTCGGATTAAAAACAAGCTCTGAAAATTAAATATATAAAAATTTATTATCAAAATTAAAGTGTCCAAATCAATTTAAAAACACTTTCATCTTATTCCTTTCATCCCTGATTCCAAAAACATATAGATATGATATGTTTGGATTAAAAACACGCTCAGAAAGTTAAAACAAAGAGAGGTACAGAAAAGCGTGCTATCCTTCTTAGCGCAACTACTACCCCGCTCTTCTTGTCAATTTCACTGCCTTTGCCATGAGCGGTGGACTGACGATGCTACGAGTATACGGTCTTGCTGAAAAATGGCAGCTACTTGACTAAATATTGTATTTTCGCCTTACGCGACTTGTTTTTTTACACATCGAAAAACCTGCATTTACTATATGTCATTTGCACATTATCGTGTCTCATTTAGATATATTTTCAAAGCGCGGTATTTGTTAATTACAGGGTTTGCAGTAATTACTAATGACTGTTGTACAAAATGAAAATAAAAGCTCTGGTCGTGATAATAACCATGTATGTTAATCACCCCAACAGCAGAACGAAGAATAATTGTAAATGTCCCATAAAATGTCGTCCGTTTTCAAGTTCCTTTGTGTACTCTTCTTTCTTGGTGGTTTTTGTGTGTGTGTGATCTTGTTGTTTTGTTGTTATTGTTTTTTTGTTTTTGTTTTTCGTAATCTCCCAAAAGAAGACTCTTTCAGGAACAAGAAGAAGAACAAAACTAGGCAAGCGTGACGTTACATTTTACCGCAACACCACAAGCGAAGAAAATGTCTCGTAAAATGCTTACCTCATTTACACATCATGTCTATGTCCTTTTTGTCAACTTCGGCCTGCGGTCGTCATTGTCAGTTCCAGGTTAGAGGAAATTACCGGGGAACGTACGAGTATGGAAGACGGTTGTGGACAAAAGGGAACCTCTAGTTAACATGTTTTCCTGCTGTGATATTGTCAGTTTGTGGGATCGTCGGGCGACGCAATAAATAGGCTGTGAGGCAACTGCTAGGCTTCTCCTCTGTGTCTGATAACTTTCGACGTTGAATGGTGAGCTTGTCACGAGGTAGAAAGAGTTAAAAAAAATAAAAAAAAGTTTGGGAAATACAGATTAAAGAAAAAAGGATTGCGTTTGTTTGTTTGTTTGTTTGTTTGTTTGTGGGTTTGTTTATGGGTTTGTTTGTAACTTTCTTTGTTTCTTTCTTTCGTTCTATCTTTCTCTGTGTATTTTTTTTTTCGTGTTTGTTTTTGTCAAATAGGGTCTCTCTCTCTCTCCCCTAATCATGCAATTTGTTTTAACGTTGATTGATTAGCTTCTGACGCAAAATAAAGCGCCGTCGCGATATAACCTTCGTGGTTGAAAACGACGTTAAACACCAAATAAAGAAAGAAAGAACATAAAGCGTTGGGAACAGAATCTAAGGTCATTGAGGCAGTTGATATCAACAGAAAATACCTGTCAAATATATACATGTTTTTTTTCTTGTAGATCGGTAGATACAACACCGTAGATTTTAAGGCCTTTCGCATGAAATAAAAGCTAGCACTTTTCCACTTGCAGACGAACCAAGAAATCTACAAGCTGACCTGTTTTCAATGGAGACAAGAGGCCGGGGGGGTGAGAGAGAGAGAGAGAGAGAGAGAGAGAGAGAGAGAGAGACAGAGAGAGAGAGAGAGAGAGAGAGACAGAGAGAGAGAGAGAGAGAGAGAGAGAGAGAGAGAGAGAGACTAGATGATGATGATGATGATGGAACTTTATTTTTCAAGTATATAGGTTTAAGGCGACGCCTTTTCTTACAACCGGTCCTTACTTCTAATACAAATGTTTAATAAATGATAAACAAGTAAAACAACATGACAAATAAACAAATTAAACGAACAAACCAGCAAACAATCGACAAGTCAACAAAATGACAAAGTAAGCAACATACAAATCGAAAGCGAAACATGCAACATGTTAATTGAGGTTACACATGTAAAGTGATCGACGGTAAAATTCACACGATATATACCAACGTTTACACTAATTCTTACAATGATTATGGTGTAAATGATGATGATGATGATGATGATGATGATGATGATGATGATGATGATGATGATGATGATGATGATGATGGAAAATCGCAACATAAATTCCACATAATACATGTAATACATGTATTAGATATATGAAGGGGGAGGTCATTAATGAATACACAAAACAAAATAGTCCCTAAAACTGACCCCTGGGGGACTCCACTCTTTAAACATCCTTTGGGAGAGGTTTTACCGTTTATAGAAACATACTGTGTTCTGTTGACAAGATATGATTTAAAGAATGAACACGTTGCGGGATTGTTCACGTACAATGCGAGTTTATGTAAAAGTAATGTGTGATCTACAAGATCAAAAGCTTTCTTAAAATCAAGAAATACAGCCCCTGATATGTCCGAACGATTAATTGCCGATAGCCAGTTATCACATAGTGATGAAAGAGCTGTACTACAGGAATGTTTCGGACGAAACCCAGATTGAAAGTTGTGAAATAATTTGCACCTTTCCATGTAGTTCAGAAGATTCTTCTGGATATGCTTCTCTAAAGGCTTTGATAAAATAGGAAGCAATGAAATTGGCCTGAAGTTATTAGGGTCAGACACATCTTTATGTTTAGGAAGTGGAACGATTTTTGCCGTTTTAAATGCATCAGGAAAAATATGTTGTTCAATGCAAAGATTATACACATACGTTAGGGATTCCACTATGTACGGTAGGGCTAATTTAAGCAACGACGGGGGGATTTTGTCAGGCCCCATGGATTTATTATTCTGAAGGTTTTCTATAAATTGTCCAACTTCATGTACGGCAATAGTTGGGATAGAGAATGAATCTTGTGATTTCAATTTATGAATACAAAATTCTTTTAATCTAAACAACAGGGAGGGAGATTGAGATAGATAGAGATCGAGAGACAGTGACAAACAGACAGACAGACAGATAGACAGACATACGGATGGAGAGAGCCAGATAGAGAGAAAGAGAGAGAGAGAGAGAGAGAGAGAGAGAGAGAGAGAGAGAGAGAGAGAGAGAGAATTAGGGGAGGGGAGGGGAGGGGAGGAGAGAAATTCATCAAGCCAACCCCACATCAGCTGCTCACGACGATGTCAGGTGTGGGCGAAAAGTTACGGAGGGGTGATGCTAAAACAAGCTCACATCGATATACTCGCAACACTATTCTGGTATCCACATGCCGCTTTCGTAATTGATGGCTATAGTCCCTTTGTGACGTACACAGCTGTTGTGGCTGCACTACAACGACAGTCAGTAATAGTTTCAACCAAAAACAGAAAACCACCACAAACGCCAACGTTCGCGGATTCATGCTA
>NC_090255.1:26384866-26387366 GCF_037325665.1 Littorina saxatilis | reverse complement strand
AGATATGATATGTTTGGATTAAAAACACGTTCAGAGATATAGAAACGCGTGCTATCCTCCTCAGCGCTACCGCTACCGCGCTTTTCTGGATTGTTAATTTCACTGCCTTTGCCACCAGCGGTGGACAGACGATGCTACGAGTGTACGGTCTTGCAGAAAAAATGCAATGCGTTCAGTTTCATTCTGTGAGTTCGACTGAGCTTGACTAAATGTTGTATTTTCGCCTTACGCGACTTGTTTGAAATTATAAAAACCAAGAAAATATATCAAACAGATCATATCTTTAAGGAGGAAAAGACAACGACAAGTCAGAAACAGCTGCAGACGCAATAACAAATGTAAGATTTCCGTCACACAAGGCATACGCTTTGGAACGGTAAACAACTTCCGGGACAAATATGTCACTGCCCGGACAGGGAAGTAGAACAGGACGGGTTCTTCCCCTTTGAAACATCATTACAACCAGAGGGTTGATTAACAAGCTCAGATAGCAAGTGAAAAACAAAGGAAAAATTCGATCAAATTATGAAAATGTGAGGTCATCCATGATGTCACAAAAAACACATTTGCGATGGTATCAGGGGGGAGGATGTGTGATGGTGGGGGAATGTGTGTGTGTGTGTGTGTGTGTGTGTGTGTGTGTGTGAATGTGTGTGTGTGTGTGTGTGTGTGTGTGCGTGCGTGCGTATGTGCGTGTGTGTGTGTCTGTGTGTGTGTGTGTGCGTGCGTGTGTGATGGGGGGGAGCTGTGACAACGAATGTTTTTGTTTGCGTCCTTAAATCTGATGTTCTAACACTTGTCGTTCGATGGATTTCGATTCACTTACAATTGCTCCCTCCCTTCAGTCGATGTGGGGCATGCACATGCATGGGATAAAAAAAAAAGATTAAAAAAAAGTGTCAACCTACACGTACTCCACATATAAAGCTTAGCTGCTTTTTGTGCAGAGAAGAAATAGTTTGCCCATATATCAATCTGGAAAATTAATTCATTTACAAAATATCACAGTTCTCAGAAATAGGCTGTTGTTTTTTGGTATGTGTCCAAGTGGAAGAATGTAGGGCTTGTAGAAGTCATCACAGATCTGTTGTTATCCACCCCACCCCCAAGATGGATGTCATGGTGTGATGTTATTATTTACTGTTCATGTTGTTGTATGTGTGTCATTCACTCACACTCACTGCAGACTCGGGAGAAGTTGTTCAAGTTCAACATTGTATTGGGGTATCCATCTTGCAGGAAGTACAGGCATAAGGAAAGGGAAGATACTCTTATAACAGTATCCGCTATAGCTCAGAGGTACTGTGTTCCTGGTGTTTCACAGGTACCATGGATATCATTACACATGGGAATGACACTATCTCTGACTTGGGCATCAACAACTTCCATATTGCCATCTGAGTTCACAAGCTCATGACGCTTCTCTTCAGATCGCGTACAACACTGAAAGCCAATATAATATCGCGTATTCCTGTCTGCTAATACGTATGATATCCGCTAGAACTGCGTTAACCTGTTCAGGTCCGTTCATTCAGCATTCGCTGGGAGTAAGCCGAGGTTTTTGTTGATCGCCACAAGTCAGGCAAACGGTCCACTTGTCTGTAACGCAATACCTCAGGTACAGACATCATCTCTGTCTGTCTGTCTGTCTGTATGTTTGACTGCCTGTGTGTCTGTCTGTGTGTCTGCCTGTCTGTCTGTCTGTATGTAGGTATGTAACTCTGTCTCTCTGTCTCTGTCCCTGTCTCTGTCTCTGTTTCACTGTCTCTGTCTCTCGGTCTGTCTCTCTCTCTAACTCTCTCTCTCACACACACCCACACACACACACAGACACACACACATACACACACACATTTTCGCACGCACGCACGCACGCACGCACACACACACACACAAACACACATACACACATACACACACACACACACACACACACACACACACAGACAGACACACACACACACACAAACTTAACAGACTAAACTGGTCGAGAACGAGTACAAAGGCTAGAGGTGAACAGACTAAACTGGTCGAGAACGAGTACAAAGGCTAGAGGTTAACAGACTAAACTGGTCGAGAACGAGTACAAAGGCTAGAGGTGAAGGGGAGCGTGTAAAAACGGAGGAAGGGGGTGGTGGGGGGTGGGGGCAATATTCGCAAACTAGTTTCTGGTCTAAAGGTGAGAGCAAAGTTCTGCCTGCATTCATTCAGATATTAACTGAAGTGAACCACAACGAAGATTCGACTGAAAATAAACTTGTTCTCCCAAATAACAAAGTAATCATCGTCGAAAATCAGTAACACGCTTTAGACCACCGCATACCGCAATGGTAGCGCTACATTTTATCTCTGTAACACAATGACACAATATCTCTCTTACAAATCTCTGCAAAGTCACTACGTTCTACGGCTTTGAAGAACTTTCTAAAGAGGCAAGATATTTTCCCTCATAATATTGAAGAGTATATATTGCATACAGTGGTACCTCTGTTTTGAAGCC
>NC_090255.1:26369866-26377366 GCF_037325665.1 Littorina saxatilis | reverse complement strand
CACTACATTGGGTGTGCACGTTAAAGATCCCACGATTGACAAAAGGGTCTTTCCTGGCAAAATTGCTTAGGCACAGTTAATAATTGTCTACCTATACCCGTGTGACTTGGAATAATAGGCCGTGAAAGGTAAATATGCGCCGAAATGGCTGCAATCTACTGGCCGTATAAAATTTCATCTCACACGGCATCACTGCAGAGCGCCTAGAACTGTACCCACGGAATATGCGCGATATAAGCGTCATTGATTGATTGATTGATGATACGAGAAGAGAAGGAGTACCTCGACAAGCTTCGCCATGGGTCACCCATCGACAGGAGACAATTCGCCGATCAACTCCAAACTGCGCTACACGAAGTGTCTGTACTCCGGGATGTGACTAAATTCTACCTCGGTTGACAGCAAAGTTATTCGGTTCGGATATCGTATCGATGTTGTGGGTGTGACTCGGGACTTTTGTTCTCATCATGACATTTTGGAGAACGGTGTAAATTGCATTACACAGAACAAACGGACAATACGAACACTGACGTGGAAACTACCGTGTCGGGAAAGGGATGGAAACTGTAAATCATCCCTATGATCGGTGCATCGTTAAACGTTTCATGTTTTCGAAACTATGTGTACACCGATTTCCCTTCCCCTCCTTCCCCATTGCAAGGGGCCGATGGCCTATGGCAATTAAACTTTCGTATTCGTATTCGTATTCGTATTCGTATTCGTATTCGTTCTCTCTCTCTCTCTCTCTCTCTCTCTCTCTCTCTCTCTCTCTCTCTCTCTCTCTCTCTCTCTCTCTCTCTCTCTCTCTCTCTCTCTCTCTCTCTCTCTCTCTCTCTCTCGTATTCTTTCATTACTTACTGCCCCCCCCCCTCTTCTTCGCCCTACTTACTACCTGGACCTAAAGCCTCCTGACCAAAAGATTTGAGGTCAAAGTACCGAGCAGTAGCTTACTAAACCTCTCGAGCTTTTAGGCACTCACGTTTGCTTTGTATCTGCCAGAAAATGATTCTTTGACAACTTGTTATGACAGTGCCAGAGCTATTAAAAGTGACTTACAGGTCGAAAGTTTACCCATTAGATGAATATAAATATGGTCTGCTGCGTGAAAAACACGACAAACATCACGCTGGATCGGCTGTTTGATACGACTTAAATGCGCATGTGCGGATAGTATTCCGACTTCGAAGGTCGGGATATTGCACATAAACACATGACGATTGAGAGGAAGGACTTGTTACTCCTTTTTTCCAGCGGGATTGGCGAGAGTTTGCTTTCACAGAATCACTTTCTTTTATGCATAGAATGATGTGGGTTTTTTTTGTGTCCCCGTACGCATGCATAAAGATCCGAAATTCACACTCAAAACATCAAGGTTTCGAAGACACGAACAAACGCATTACAGGAACAGGCGGTTGTTTGATGTTTGTTTTTTTCTTTCTTGGTGAGGGTTGCTTCCTTTTCAGTCTTAAAAGGGAAGTTTTGTTATGGGGGCAAGGTATAAACAAAAAATCTGACATAGCAAGGTAGAAGTCTTCAATTGAGCGGCTTCAAAAAAGGATTTCATTGAACCTAAAGCATACCCGTGGCCATGGCAGCTTTCGGACTGACAGGTCTTCAAAACCATATCAGTATCTCACGAACTTAAAATCCCTCCTCCAAACAGCAGTCAACACCCTCCCCCCACCCCCACCCCCCACCCCACCCCACCCCACCCCCACACACACACACGCACACACACCTTCCACCCCCTTGCCACGTGAACTGGCTATAATGATCTTTTTTGCGAAACAAGTTTTGAAATTGTGATGAGCATTTACTGTAACTCCAAGCGATCGCCCAAGCTTTCAAGCGCACACTCTCGCTCTGTATCATATAACTCAGCAAACGGTGGAACGAAAACATGATGTTCGTTCGTGTTACACGCTTCAACGATTGTCGGAAACGATGAATACGTTGTTGACGTGAAAAGAAAGAACACACATTTTTGAGTGGCAGCTGGATATATATATATAATGCTGGTAATGTACATTCAGTAACATACTATATATAGAGGCGATTTGAAAGGGGATGAAAAGAGAGTCAAATGCCATGTCTTGAGACGATGAGTGACGGCGGAAACAGCGACAAAAGACAGACAGCGACAAAAGACAGACAGCCCCAAAGACAGACAGCCCCAAAGACAGACAGCCCCAAAGACAGACAGCCCCAAAGACAGACAGACCCAAAGACAGACAGCCCCAAAGACGGACAGCCCCAAAGACGGACAGCCCCAAAGACAGACAGCCCCAAAGACAGACAGCCCCAAAGACAGACAGACCCAAAGACAGACAGACCCAAAGACAGACAGACCCAAAGACAGACAGCCCCAAAGACAGACACACAGACTGACATGCGAGAGAAAGGGTGGACTGGCGAACAGACGGATGGACCTACGGACAGACAAACAGACAGACAGACAACAAATATTCGGATGCCCGGACAGACGAACAGACAGATAGACAGGCAGACAGACAGCGCGAAAGGAGAATGGAAAGATGAAGAGAAGATCATCAACAGGAAACGAGTGAGAATACAACAGATAAACAGAGAGAGCAGGAGGGGAGGGAGAGGGATAACTACCAAGAACAAACAAGCAAATAAACAAACAAACAAACAACTGCAACAACAACTCAAAAATAATAGGAAGAAAACATTGCAGACAGGTGATTTGCATCTGATCACAGTGAGAGAGAAAGGGGGAGAGAGAGAGGGAGGGCTGAAACTCCCACGTTCACTCATGTTTTTGCACGAGTGGATTTTTACGTGTATGACCGTTTTCACCCCTTCATTCAGGCAGCCATACGCTGATTCCAGGGGAGGCATGCTTGGTATTTTCGTGTTTCTATAACCAACCAAACTCTGATGAGGATTACAGGATCTTGTCCGTGCGCAGTTGGTCTTGTGCTTGCGTGTACACACGAAGGAGGGGTACTAGCAGATCTGCGCACAAATTGACCTGGGAGATCTGAAAAATCTCCACCCTTAACCAACCAGGTGGCCGCGGCCGGGATTCGAACTCACGACCTTCCGATTAGGAGGCCGATGTCTTATGCACTACGCCACTACTGGGGTTAGTGCTAGGACTGGTTGGTCCGGTGTCAGAATAATGTGACTGGGTGAGACATGAAGCCTGTGCTGCGACTTCTGTCTTGTGTGTGGCGCACGTTATATGTCAAAGCAGCACCGCCCTGATATGGCCCTTCGTGGTCGGCTGGGCGTTAAGCAAACAAACAAACCAAACTACGCCACTACGCCCGTCATTCACGTCAAAACGCTTCTCCTCCTGTTCTCAGGTCCGCTTACATTGACATTGGTTAAGGCCATTTCTCCGGTTGGACAAATTCCAAAAATCAACAGTGCAACTGCTTCCTAAGCAGAGTGGCTGATGGCTTTTTTACACCCCCGGTGGGTGTGTATAGGATTCGGTCGATGTGTTTGTTTGTTTGTTTGTTTGTTTGTTTGTTTGTGTGTGTGTGTTTGTGTTCGCATATAGATCTCAAGAATGAACGGACCGATCGTCACCAAACTTGGTGAACAGGTTCTATACATTCCTGAGACGGTCCTTACAAAAATTGGGACCAGTCAAACACACGGTTAGGGAGTTATTGGTGGATTAAGATTCTACAAGGACTTATAGAGGGACATATTAATGGTCAAAGGGAAATAACCTTCTCAGTTGGTGGCAGTGAGAATGGTAAGGACGGGGGTGTTTTTCCTACCTCGGAGGAATTTCTTGTTTTAGAAATTGATTCATCAAAAATTTCCACTCTGCACTGAAAGCAGTCTTGCTGTTGTTTTTTGGTATGTGTTAAAGTGGAAGGACATAACAAAAATCAACACAACTTATAGTTCATCAAAAAAGTAGGGCTCTGCACAGAAAGCAGTTAGTTAGTTAGTCTTCTTCTTCTTCTTCTTCTTCTGCGTTCGTGGGCTGAAACTCCCACGTATACACTCGTGTTTTTGGCACGAGTGGAATGTTACGTGTACGACCGGTTTTTACCCCGCCATTTAGGCAGCCACACGCCGTTTTCGGAAGAAGCATGCTGGGTATTTTCGTGTTTCTATAACCCATCGAACTCTGACATGGATTACAGGATCTTTTTCGTGCACACTTGGTCTTGTGCTTGCGTGTACACACGGGGGGTGTTCGGACACCGAGGAGAGTCTGCACACAAAGTTGACTCTGAGAAATAAATCTCTCGCCGAACGTGGGGACGAACTCACGCTGACAGCGGCCAACTGGATACAAATCCAGCGCGCTGCCGACTTAACTACATCCCCGCCCTCAGTTAGTTAGTTAGTTAGTTGTTGCTTTTTGGGTCCAGCGGAAAAGTAGGGCTCTGCACAGAACGCAGTCTGGCTGTTGTTTTTTGGTATGTGTCCAAGTTGAGGGATGGTCTTATCTCATGTAATATCTCAGGTCAGATGTGAGATGGTGAGTCAAAGCGTTTACACAGAAGGGACCGTGCTTTTAACGACCCATTAATGGCATTTCTACGTGTTTACTAGCTCAGCGTGAGCCCAGTCGCTTTCACTGCATGTAAATCATTTGGCTGTTATATGTACGCTACTCTTTAGTGACGTGTCTGTCAACAGCGGCATTACCATAAACTACTGCTGTCTCCGGATGTACTTTCTTGAACGTTTTTTTTATGCGAATGCTAATAAACATCCATTAGATGTCTACACAGTATACACGCATAAAATGTGAACCTCTGGTCTCACTCCGGTCGCTTAAAGATACATTAATTTCTTCTCGTGCACGCGTGAACCGTTTTGCAAATCATGATATATAGATAAGAGGATCCTTCCGCCAGGAAAAGTGCTCAAACTGTACAGCCTGGCGACTTTTTTGTGTGGAGATTTCTTATTGAATTTATTTTGTAACTGACGTGTACCATGTACCACTCTTCAAATTATTTCAGCCAAAAAAAACACCATTTTTTTTGTAAAGGCACAGTCCTTCCCGTTTAAAGGTGGTCGTCTACATTTTTGCTTTTTTCCAAAAATCTTATGGTTAGATTTCGCTAAAAAGTTATGTCAGATGATGAATGTACCATGGAGAAAAAAGTTATAGAAAAAAAAATATGTAAAAAAAGATTTTATTTTTGGGTAGCGTGACTCACGCTTCCAATATTTTGTTTTCTGTTTGCTGAGAACATGTGCTTTGCCTAAAAATACTGACCAATCAAATTCATGTCACTATGCTTATAGCCACGCCCAAACAAGTGCAGCAACAGTTTGACACTGGAGCGCTGTCCACGCTTTTTTTTTTAACGCACGAAATGCACGGGATTTGAGAGGAGTTTTGCGCTTGGCATTTTCCAAAATAATAAGGATATCCTACTATGAGTACTACGCTGGAATACTACAATGAATTTTCTAACGGCTACACTGGCTTCGTCTTTCGTGATCGAAAGGGGGTGTATTGTTGATATGTGTAGATAATAGGCTCTGCATTTTAATGGTCAAATGGCGATTTCGGTATAAAAATGTAGACAAGGACCTTTAAACCATTAGGCTCACCATCTCAGGCCTGGTCAGGTTTTTACTTGCGATAAGGTGAACTTTCAACTTGCACGTACACATACAACAAAATCTACAGCCTTGATGCTTTTAATATTCGGAATTCTTCTTCTTCGTTCATGGGCTGAAACTCCCTCGTTCACTCATGTTTTTTGCACGAGTGTTTTTTTTACGTGTATGACCGTTGTTACCCCGCCATTCAGGCAGCCATACGCCGCTTTCGGGGGAAATATTCGGAATGAAAAGAATGAACTAATTTCTTAACAGCTGAGAGTGTCAAATCTGCGAAATTAATCATTAAAAATATCCAACTATGCACTGGAACCAGTCAGAGTGTTGACTTGTGGTGTGTGTCTACATGGAGGGATGTTCTTGGCAGATCTGAGAAAGTTAGCAGCACAGTTTTCACGGAAAGGATTGGGCCTTTTAGAAATCGCGCCACACTTTCACACCATTAGACGTTACGCTCAATTTCAAATTGTATGGGAGAAAAAATGTTATGAGAAAAAAAAATTGTCAGTGATAATAAGCTAAAGGCTGGAGACGAATCGGGGTCAGAGGGAAACTACTCCGTCGAACATCAAACTAACACAATTAGTCATCAAGGAAGTTAATGGGCCGGGCGCTTTATGAGCGGCAAACTCATGCATAATTCATAGCTTTTTAAACGCCACATTAAACAAGACACAGGTATGGTCAGGGTCGATTTGTAGCTGTCTGTTTATCTTTCTGTAACTCTCTTTCTCTCTCTATCTCTCACTCCCTCGCTCCCAATCTCTTTCTCTCTTTCTCTCTCTCTCTCTCTCTCTCTCTCTCTCTCTCTCTCTCTCTCTCTCTCTCTCTCTCTCTCTCTCTCTCTCTCTGCCGCCCTTGCTCCCCCGTTATATCTCCCCCGTCTCTCTCTCTCTCTCTCTCCGTCTGTCTCTGTCTCTATCTTCTCTATATATGTCTGTCTGTCTGTCTCTCTCTCCCCCCTCTCTCTCTCTCTCTCTCTCGTTCTCTCTTTGCCTGCCTCCTCCTTCTCTCTCTCTCTCTCTCTCTCTCTCTCTCATCCCCTATCTCTCTTACTTAGAGATCGCCAAGGGCTCTTTAATTTCTCTTAACACAAAGCTGGCGCCTCAAAGATTAATATCATTCAGCAAATCCCACACCGACGCCATACAGTCTTGTGCATCTTGCATTAGTAACTGCCCAACAATATCACAGAGTCGTGATCTGACGTGGGTCACTTAGTTATGGGTCACGTCCCTCCCTCCGGCCACTGTCCGGGTCATTTTGACCTCACGGGGTCATTTCTTTGACTGCCACTGGAGCGTGACGGTCTAGGTCATTTCTTGAACTTTTCCGTTGTTCCTCTACCTGCAGGATAAGTCCGGGACTTAACACTCACCGGTTGCCCGATTTCCTGGAGCAATTAAAATCAGCTGTCGTGCTTTTAAAACACGTTGACGAGAAATCTAAGCGCGTGGGCCGGTTGGGTCATTATATCAAACAGCAATTCTATTTATATACCTCCTTTTGACAGGCGCAGCGGCCTTGTGGTTAAGACATGTCGGCCTTCTAATCGGAAGGTCCTGAATTCATATCCCGGCCACGGCAGCCTGGTGGGTTAAGGGTGGACATTTTTCCGATATCCTAGGTCAACTTGTGTGCAGACCTGCTAGTGCCTTATCCCGACCCCTTCGCGTGTATACGCAAGCACAAGACCAAGAAGTGCGCACGTAACAGATCCTGTAATCCATGTCAGAGCCGGTTCGGTGGGTTATAGAAACACGAAAATACCCAGCATGCTTCCTCCGACAGCGGCGTATGGCTGCCTGAATGGCGGGGTAAATACGGTGATACATATAAATACCCACTCGTGCAAAAAAATAAGTGAACGTGGGAGTTTCAGCCTATGAACGAAGCAGAAGAAGAAGAAGAAGATACCTCCTT
>NC_090255.1:26362366-26367366 GCF_037325665.1 Littorina saxatilis | reverse complement strand
TGTGCGATTTTTCCCTATGCTTTCCACTGTATACTGGCTATTTGTATTAGTTGGTACGAAAAAAATCATAACTGAAGAAGTACTCAACACAGATATTTGAAACTTTCCGGGTTTACTGTTGATATGTTGATGCCCTTCAGTGCAAAGTTTCAAGTGTTGTACTTAGAAAATAGCTGATTTAGGTGGGGGGGTATAAATAACCCTTTTTCTGGCATCAAAATTACGCTGAACGCAGGGCCATCACTTCAAATTCGCGTGGCCCACTTCCCCACGAACCACTGCGATAGCAGTGTTTCAGCACGTGTCGTACTGGTAGACGCCATTGTTGTTTTGCAAATTTGCACAAAGCCAGCGAGTACGAAATCAAACCTCGCGTCATCGTTCTACAGCAGACAGAAGTGAAACTAGCTTGGTAATTTGCAGACGATTGCTTAAACTTGAGAGCCAGCCTCTCTATTTTCGTACAAAAATTGACGTCATTGAGCTAAAAAAATCCAAAGGTCAAACACTGCTATCGCAGTGGTTCGTGGGGAACAAACAAAAATTAAAACTCACTCACTACGAACCACTGCTATCGCAGTGGTTCGTGGGGAAGTGGTGTGCATGGGACCACTGCGATAGCAGTGGTTCGTAGTGAGTGAGTTTTAATTTTTGTTTGTTTGTTCGTTCATGGGCTGAAACTCCCACGGCTTTTACGTGTATGACCGTTTTTACCCCGCCATTTAGGCAGCCATACGCCGCTTTCGGAGGAAGCATGCTGGGTATTTTCGTGTTTCTATAACCCACCGAACTCTGACATGGATTACAGGATTATTTTTTTTGTGCGCACTTGGTCTTGTGCTTGCGTGAACACACAGGGGGTGTTCGGACACCGAGGAGAGTCTGCACACAAAGTTGACTCTGAGAAATAAATCTTTCGCTGAACGTGGGGACGAACTCACGCTGACAGCGGCCAACTGGATACAAATCCAGCGCGCTACTGACTGAGCTACATCCCCGCCCTTACCGTGTTAATGATACAGCTCGTCGTCTCAGATCTGTCCACCCTTTTTCATGGTTTTAGGCCTTCCCTCCACTTTGGCACATACTAAAACTATATTTCTGCCCGTGTTTGTTTGTTTGCTTAACGCCCAGCCGACCACGAAGGGCCATATCAGGGCGGTGCTGCTTTGACATATAACGTGCGCCACACACAAGACAGAAGTCGCAGCACAGGCTTCATGTCTCACTGACCCAGTCACATTATTCTGACACCGGACCAACCAGTCCTAGCACTAACCCCATAATGCCAGACGCCAGGCGGAGCAGCCACTAGATTGCCCATTTTAAAGTCACGTTCTTAGGTATGACCCGGCCGGGGTTCGAACCCACGACCTCCCGATCACGGGGCGGACGCCTTACCACTAGGCCAACCGTGCCGGTTTCTGCCCGTGTTAATTAATGATCAAGTAAATCAACATAGATCATGCGAAGAAATTCTGAATAAAATGTTGCTTAAACCAACATAGGGTTTTACGCAGAATAAAAGCATCTTTTCATTTCCTAAGATGAGCTTTGAGTTGGAGGGCGCAGTGTGTTTGGTTGTTGTTTTTGTTGCTGTTGTTGTTGTTGTTGTTGTTGTTGTTGTTGTTGTTGTTGTTGTTGTTGTTGTTGTTGTTATTTTGGTGTTTTTTTTTTTAAGGGGGGGGGGGGGGTTCAAGAGTAGAACAATATTGCTTTATTCTGTCAATCTAATTGGTGGAGCAAACATAATTATGTCTGCAAGAAAGCGTACAGATTATTTGTTCAGCCGCAGTGGACAACATCCCTTTAAACAGCAAAATGGTGGCCGGGTTTTCCGACTCCCTGGACCGGCTTCTAAATGACTTTCTTGGCGCGAATAATTATTACAGCTGAAAACGGCAAGAGGAAATAAAACTGAGAGTTGCAAAGAGAACCAATTAAAAGCTAAGCAGGGAAGAGAATATATGCACGACAGAGTGAGAGACAATCACACAGACACACACACACACACACACAGACACACACACACACACACGCACACACACGCACGCGCACACACACACACACACACACACACACACAAACATTCTCTCTCTTTCTCTCTCTCTCTCTCTCTCTCTCTCTCTCTCTCTCTCTCTCTCTCTCTCTCTCTCTCTCTCTCTCTCTCTCTCTCTAATTCTTCTTTTTCCGACTCTTAAAGCTTAGCATGTCAAGGTTATTTACAGCTATAAGTATGTGGCTATCTTTTTCCGTTGGGTCAAAGTGACCCTTCCTCTGATATTTATGACACGAGCAGTCCTCTGCGGCAAACAAAACACTGTGTAAAGAAACCCAAGCCATTTTCCATTATGGAGGTCATCCTGATAAAAGTTTCGAGAGGGTTATGAAAATACCCATACAAATGTAAGAATTAAACCTGACTTGCAAAATAGGATCGAGAAAATTCGTCACTAGAACGCTGATGTGGTCATGGAGATTTTTGTGTGTGTGGGTATTTTTTTAATTATTTTGTGTATATGACAGCGGACACAAAAATCCGAAATAAGTCGCAAAGCACACTCTTAAATTCCGGTCTGAAAGCCATGCGCAGGTGAAAATTTACTGATGTTCATCTGCCCAACCGTGAAGATGTCAGAGAACCTGTGGTTCCGCTCTATAATAGTATATTTGGGGGAAAATTGCAAATCGCCCCTGAGGCCAAAGTCTCGTTTGAGTTTGACACGTAAGTTAACCTAACCCACACATACTCATCCTTACGCATAGATAACAACATTCTTCCTCGAGGCCTCATCCAACGCCCTGTCCGTCCCGTGATCGGGAGGTCGTGCGTTCGAACCCCGGCCGGGTCATACCTAAGACTTTAAAATTGGCAATCTAGTGGCTGCTCCGCCTGGCGTCTGGCATTATGGGGTTAGTGCTAGGACTGGTTGGTCCGGTGTCAGAATAATGTGACTGGGTGAGACATGAAGCCTGTGCTGCGACTTCTGTCTTGTGTGTGGCGCACGTTATATGTCAAAGCAGTACCGCCCTGATATGGCCCTTCGTGGTCGGCTGGGCGTTAAGCAAGCAAACAAACAAACAAACAAAAATCCAACGTCCTTGCTGATAAATACACTCGTAAACCTACAAAAAAACAAGTCGCGTAAGGCGAAAATACAATATTTAGTCAAGTAGCTGTCGAACTCACAGAATGAAACTGAACGCAACGCAACGCAGCAAGACCGTATACTCGTAGCATCGTCACTCCACCGCCCGTGGCAAAGGCAGTGCACGTGGAATTGACAAGAAGAGCGGGGTATTCGTTGCGCTAAGAAGGATAGCACGCTTTTCTGTACCTTTCTTCGTTTTAACTTTCTGAGCGTGTTTTTAATCCAAACATATCATATCTATATATTTTTGGAATCAGGAACCGACAAGGAATAAGATGAAAGTGTTTTTGAATTGATTTCGAAAAAAAAAATTTGATAATAATTTTTATATATTTAATTTTCAGAGCTTGTTTTTAATCCGAATATAACATATTTATATGTTTTTGGAATCAGCAAATGATGGAGAATACGATAAACGTAAATTTGGATCGTTTTATAAATTTTTATTTTTTTTTACAATTTTCCGATTTTTAATGACCAAAGTCATTAATTAATTTTTAAGCCACCAAGCTGAAATGCCAAACCGAACCCCGGGCTTCGTCGAAGATTACTTGACCAAAATTTCAACCAATTTGGTTGAAAAATGAGGGCGTGACAGTGCCGCCTCAACTTTCACGAAAAGCCGGATATGACGTCATCAAAGACATTTATCAAAAAAATGAAAAAAACGTTCGGGGATTTCATACCCAGGAACTCTCATGTCAAATTTCATAAAGATCGGTCCAGTAGTTTAGTCTGAATCGCTCTACACACACACACAGACACACACACAGACACACGCACATACACCACGACCCTCGTTTCGATTCCCCCTCGATGTTAAAATATTTAGTCAAAACTTGACTAAATATAAAACAAGTCGCGTAAGGCGAAAATACAATATTTAGTCAAGTAGCTGTCGAACTCACAGAATGAAACTGAACGCAACGCAACGCAGCAAGACCGTATACTCGTAGCATCGTCACTCCACCGCCCGTGGCAAAGGCAGTGCACGTGGAATTGACAAGAAGAGCGGGGTATTCGTTGCGCTGAGAAGGATAGCACGCTTTTCTGTACCTCTCTTCGTTTTAACTTTCTGAGCGTGTTTTTAATCCAAACATATCATATCTATATATTTTTGGAATCAGGAACCGACAAGGAATAAGATGAAAGTGTTTTTAAATTGATTTCGAAAAAAAAATTTTGATAATAATTTTTATATATTTAATTTTCAGAGCTTGTTTTTAATCCGAATATAACATATTTATATGTTTTTGGAATCAGCAAATGATGGAGAATAAGATAAACGTAAATTTGGATCGTTTTATAAATTTTTATTTTTTTTTACAATTTTCCGATTTTTAATGACCAAAGTCATTAATTAATTTTTAAGCCACCAAGCTGAAATGCAATACCGAACCCCGGGCTTCGTCGAAGAGTACTTGACCAAAATTTCAACCAATTTGGTTGAAAAATGAGGGCGTGACAGTGCCGCCTCAACTTTCACGAAAAGCCGGATATGACGTCATCAAAGACATTTATCAAAAAAATGAAAAAAACGTTCGGGGATTTCATACCCAGGAACTCTCATGTCAAATTTCATAAAGATCGGTCCAGTAGTTTAGTCTGAATCGCTCTACACACACACACACACACACACACACACACACAGACACACACACACACGCACACACACACGCACATACACCACGACCCTCGTTTCGATTCCCCCTCGATGTTAAAATATTTAGTCAAAACTTGACTAAATATAAAAACAACCTAACGCATCATCAATGCTCGCGCGCATTTACAGCAGAACGTCTGCAGGCTTTCCGTCACAACGCCTACAATGCATGACAAGCACACACA
>NC_090255.1:26332366-26359866 GCF_037325665.1 Littorina saxatilis | reverse complement strand
AGAGAGACAGAGACAGAGAGAGAGAGAGAGAGAGAAAGAGAGAGACTGACAAACTGCCAGACAGCCAGACTAATAGTTATATATAGTGGTACAAATTAATCTTAATGGAGAAAGTCTGAATGGTGTCGAGCTGGTCGGGGTGTGTGTGTGTGTGTGGGGTGGGGGGGTTGAGGGGGGTCGATGGTTTACCAGAGAGATACGCTCGCTGAATTCCAATCAATTCACTCATTAATTAGCCTAAAGTTGACTTCGTGCAGACTTACTGAAGTCTTTTTTTCCACAAATTCAGTGTCAAAAGCTTTGTGAAGGAGCTTCGTCTTCTTCTTCTTCTTGGCGTTCGCAGAGGTTACACAATCAGTCCAGCACTGGTGATAAATGTTGTCGTTTTCTCCAACTCCTGTCGACTGCCGTATAGTTTGGTCTGCAAGGGAGTTGGTGACGGCCACACTTCTTTTCGTTCCTCATCTAGTAAGGGACATAGCTGTAAGATGTGTTCCGCTGTTTGGTCCTCTTGACCGCAGGCACAGGTTGGTGATGGCGCCAGCTTGAACTTTCGGTTCATGTGAGCATTGAGCCTGTTGTGGCCAGTACGCAGCCTGATGAGGTTGACTTGCTGCTCTCTGGACATTGTGTGGTAGTCATCTCTGTTTGTCCTTGGCCTCATCAATGCCTTGATGATTGTTTTCTGCTCACTAAAGCTGACACTGTTTTCAGGTTGGTCTTCCACGGCTCCTTCTTTTGCCAGCTCATCTGCCCTTTCATTTCCTGGTATCCCACAGTGTGCTGGTATCCACTGGAGGACAACTCTTCTGGTTTGTCTGACCATCTGTAATGCTTTGGCCAGCTGTGGGAGTTTGTCGTTCTCTAGGGCCTGAAGGACTGAAAGGGCGTCCGAGAGGAAGACAACTTGGTAGCAAGGGTCTGCGGAGTCCTGAACGAAGGAGGCGGCCTGCATGAGAGCTTCTGCTTCTGCTTTATAGTTTGTGCAGTGTTTGCCAGTGGCAACGCTGGATGTAGCTGTATGTCCCCCAGGGAACTGGATGAGAATGCCTGCACCTCCATTGAGCACGGCGTTAGTTGCTGATCCATCGGTGTATACATGGATCCACGCCTCTTTTGGGTACTGTTCGTCGATCAGGGCTAAGGTGAGTGCCTGTCGAGCTGTGTCATTCTGATCTTCTCCTGAGGTAACATGTGGAACACTGGTGCAGATCTGGATGCCTGGTTTCTCTGTTGCCTTGGGGGTTTCCTCTTCTTCTTGAGTCAGAGGTAGAGTGTTCTGTGGAAGGACTTCCCTGTACTGTCGAGAAAGTCTCTTGCTCTCGTGTACAAAACTGCTCCGTTTAAGCCGGTTCTTGGTGAGGTTGCTCAGTCTGTGCTTCATGGGGTGGTCGGGTAGGCACTTGTCTTGGCTTCTCTTCTCTGACAGAGGGGTTGGATGGTGGTAAGCTTCTCCATTTCCTTGATGGGCGTGGATTTCATTGCACCGGTGATGAGTCGGAGGGCCTGGTTTTGCACACGGTCAAGGGTCTGCAGGTTTGTCTTGGCTGAGGTTGACCACGCTGTGGAGCCGTACTCGAGGTGGGGTCTGATTGTTCCCTGGTATACTGTCTTCAGTATCTTCTCGTTCGCTCCCCAGGTGGTACCTGCCAGCTTCCTGAGTATGGCTAGCTTGCGCCGGGCCTTCGTCTCTGCCTGTGCAATGTGTGGTTTCCAGGTCTGCCGTCTATCAAAGGTGACACCAAGGTACGTTGCTTCTTCATCCTCTCTCAGAGGAGTTCCACCAAGCCTAATGGTTCCGGCTTTCTGCTTTGGCGACAGTGTGAATAGGGTGGTGGAGGATTTCTCCTTGTTGATGGAGACGCACCAATCTTCTGCCCATGCGTTCAGCCTATCTGCCGCTTGCTGCATTCTGTAGGTGGCAGTACTTGCGTGCTCCTCCTTGCACCAGATCACAAGGTCGTCTGCGTAGAGAGCAGCTTTGATCCCCTTGGGCATCTCAGACACCAGATCGTCGATGAAGAGAAGGAAGAGTGTGGGGGAGAGGACTCCGCCCTGAGGGACGCCATGACGAAGGAGGAACTTCTTGCTTTTGGTCTGGTCGACGTTAACTCTTGCCCTGCGGTTATAGAGGTAAGAGCGAATCCACTGGTACATGTTGCTGGACACGCCTTTCCTCAGCAGTTTTACAAGGAGTCCATCTTTCCAGACCTTTTCAAAGGCCTTCTGAAGATCTATCCAGGTGACGAAGACCAGCTTCTGTTCCTGAAAGGCATCTTCAACTTCTTGCGCCAGGTAAGTGACCTGATCTTCAGTGCTGCGGAACTGTCGGAATCCAGCTTGTTCAGGGGCGAGGAGGTTCCTGGATTCCAGGTACCACCTGAGGCGCTCGTTCACAATTCTCTCCAGGGTCTTCACAACACAGCTGGTGAGGCTGATTGGGCGATAGCTGGTGGCCTTCTTTGGATCCTTCCCTTTTTTTAAGATGGGGATCATGATCGCTTCTCGCCAGAGTTGTGGTAGCGATCCTTCTTGCCAGCTGCTGTTGAAGACCTCGAGTAGCTTGTTCTCTGCTGCACTACCAAGGTGGGTTAGCATCTCGTTGGTGATGCCGTCTGGGCCAGGGGACTTCTTCGCCTTTGACTTTTTCAGAGCTGAGTGCAGCTCGTGGAGTGTGAGTGGTTGACTCATGGCGTCCACTGTCGACTGTCTGGCAGGTCTCTCTCTTTTCTCTCTTCTTGCTTCTCTCTGTTTCTCGGGGCTAACATGGAGGTTGCTCTCAGCTGCATAGCTTTCAGCAAATTGGTTGGCAGCATGCTTTCCAGTTAGCACTTTCCCGTTCTCTTCTAATGTGATCTTTCCTCTGCTGGTGTTCTCATCATTCAACTGCTTGGTGAGCCTCCAGAGCTTTCTGCCATCCTTCTCAAGGTTCAGAGAGCTTGTTTTCTCTTGCCAGCTTCTCCGTCTTGCCTGTAGCTTCTTTTTGAGAAATTTGGCTTTGGCTTCCTGGAGGCGGATGTTGTTGTTTTGTGACGGGTTGACTTCTGCTTCCCTTCTGGCGTCAGCTAGATCATCATCCAGTTCCTGCAATTCATTGCTCCAGTAGGGCTTATAGTCTCTCCTGGCACCCCTGGGAATGGACTCACGCGCTGCTCTGAGGATGCTCATGTTGAAGTCCTTCGCCACCATGTTGATGTCTCGACCCTCGACTCTGATGTCTTTGGTGAGTTCGCTGGTGCGGTGTCTAAAGAGGAACCAGTTCGCTCTTTTGTAGTTCCACCGTGGGAAGGAAGCTTCAGTGCAGGACTCCATGCCCAGGGTCAAAAAGACTGGCCGATGGTCACTTCCACCTAGCTGTTCTCCGACCTCTCTGCTGGTTAGCTGGTGCATGTCTTCCGTGCAGAAGGCTAGGTCAGGAGTTGATGTAGTGTGCCATCTTCTGGAGTAGAATGTAGGGCAGTCAAAGGGACTGTTCAAAAGGATGAGACCTTTGTCGTCCTGCCAGTTCTCCACCTCTTCTCCTCTCCGATCCAGGTGGTCATATCCCCAACTCTGTGAATGACTGTTGAAGTCACCCACCACGATGAAGTTGGAGGCCTTTGCGGGGATCGTGTCAAGGGCGAGGTGTCTATCATTGGGGCAGTAGAAGTTGACAAGATGGAATTCTGATGTCTTCGTCTGGATTCGAATCACCTGATATTCGGAGTCCTCCATGTGCGTTTCTATCAAACAGGCATTGATGTTGTTCCTGATGAGGGTCAGGATTCCTCCTTTGCTTCGGTCTGTTCTGTCGGACCTAAGGCATTGGTAGCCTCTCACTTTGAAGGACTTTTGGGGTGTCAGGTGCGTCTCCTGAATACAGCAGATGTTGATGTTCTTCTCATGCAGGATATGCTCCAACTCTGTCTTCTTGTTCAGGATACTTTCTGCGTTCCAGTGCATGACCTGAAAAGGTCGCTGCTGACTGGGTTTCTTCCTGGTTGTGGTGGTGCCAGTCACTTTCCTCCCGCGTCTCCTGGCGTGACAAGACGGACGGGAGGGACCTCCAGTAGTTGGGGCTGGGTCCCTTTGAGGCATGGGACCCGACGCTGCTCCACCCTGGGGGGTCCTCAATGGGCGAGCGCCATTTCCATCTGTGCTGGTTGATTGTGTCATCATTTGCGTAAGTGCGTGTACCCGTGGTTTGTTAGAATGCGCCGTGCGGCCCGAGTCCTCCGTCTTCAGCATTCGGGGTTTTCTGTCGGGGTTACCTCACCCTTAGCTCATGGCCCGTACGTCCTACCCTGAGAGCACAGGGGGGAGGATTTTCCGGGATCCCACCCGGAACCAGTTTGGTCCGCGGCCGCAAGCGGCTGATCTCCATATCTGAAGACCGTTCCCCTATCCGCCACCCGGGGACGCGCTGGGTTGGGGGTGGTCGCCCCACTGAAAATCCCACACTGGGTTAAGAAAGATCAGCCTGTCCCAGAAGGAGCTTCGTGAAGTAGACATTGCAAAGGTTTTTTTTTAGGTTTTTTTAGGTTTTTTTTAATGTTTTATGATTGTTGTTTTGGTCTGAATACAATTTGGAATCTTACTACACTCATAGACCTATATTAATATAGGTCCCTGCTACACTCTTGTTGATTTTACATTTAAGTTGTTGTCAGAAGTATTTTGTTCGTCGGTTCGTGTCTGGTGCGTGTGGTTTGAATGCCGCCCTGACAAAATTAATGTCTTTTAAAAACATATTCACGGTAACATCTTCGACGCAGACACAGACAGTTAGGAAGGGCTCCTAATCTGGACCACTTTTTGTTTCATGCTGATAGCTAGCAAAGTTGACTTCTCCCAGTATTCATATCAGGCTTTAGGGCAAGAGAGGATGAGAAAAGAAGGAATCAAGTCCCTTCTGGTCTACAAGTAGTAACCAATAATTGTAACTTTCTCTCACTAAATGCCTGCTAATCCAAGTAAACATCGGCGAAGGTCTCGCGCAGAATAGAAGAATTCCGAAAAAATAACTCTGTCGGGTTTGTATGGGTTGTAAAAGAGTGAACGCCCTTGCTTTTTCGTCGGACAAACACTGGAGGGGCCAATCACTAGCGATGGCTGTGTTGGAAACACGCGAACAGGAGCACATGTGAAGTTATTTGTCAGAGGAAAAGCAAGGGTATTCACTCTTTCACAACTAACACAAACACGACGGAGTTATTTCCGAAATCGTCATTTTACAGCAAAGATCCTTGCACAAAAAAGAAAACGCCGCATACGAAGAAGGCCAAGCTTCGCCGTACAACAGAGAAGCACGCAGTATGGTGCTTGCTGGATCCTGTTGCGTTAACTGCGCAACCAGTACGCACACCTTCGATAAAATCAGAGATTGCTGGCGCCAGATAAAACTCGTGAAAATTATAACTTATTTACTTCAACTCCCTATTGTCTGTATAACTATCGTCGTTGCTTTTTTTGCATCCTACTTACACACCCAAACACGCAAGCGCAGACAGACAGACAAACGGGCAGAACGACATACACACACTCACACGCGCGTGCGCGCGCACAAACACACACTACCACTCACACACGCACACGCACATACGCACACACGCGCAAACATGCACGCACGCACGCACAACAAGCACACACGCACACACGCACACACAACACACACACACGCGCGCACGCACGCACGCACACACACACACACACGCGCACGCACGCACGCACACATACACACTCACAAATAGAATGGGAACATCACTCAACTTACACACATTCCAAAGATCAACGGCCTGCTCCCTATACAGAGTAGGATTAACCTCATTTTATTTTGCAGATTGACATAGGTGTCATTACAAAATCATTACACCAACAACAAAAACATCCCCAAACTGCACAAAAGAGCAACCACGTTGGCAGCGTGGTAGATTAGTTGATTTGGCACTGGGCTTATGATCCCTGGGTGACGAGTTCGAATCCAGGCCGGGACTGATACGGATTAACTGTATTTGCAGACTCAGAAACACTATCTAGGTCATGTCAAAGACCTTGGTCATTCTACCATAAGTGCAAGTGGTACACACCTGCGCAGCGCGACTCTTGTTGCTGCTAGATTTCCTTCGGGAGGAAGCGACCTGAATTGTCCAGCTATGGGATAATAAAGAAAGAGCTATTTAGGATCGTGTCCAATGCTCTTTTCACGGGCGAAAGTCAACACAAATTGATCTTTTTGTACACGCGGGATGTAATGTACTTTTAAACCTTATAACAATGCGCAACAAATAACAAAGTACTTTTAGAGTCAATTTTGTACACACACAATTAATTAACTGCATCATGTACAAGCGAAGAAAATCGTAATTTTTACAGCCATCAAAACGACAGTGGATCTAATAAATCTTCAAAAGCTCCTGAGAGAATAAATAGTGCGAAGTGTACATAGTCACGTTTACCCTAAATAACGGTTGACCCATTAAAGAAGATGGACCCTAAAGGGAACAACAGTAGACCAAGGAAAAGACGGAACGACTGGGGAAAAAAGATATGGTGTCGCCGACCGCCACTATGAGTATTCTATCAAGCAGCGCATGCGAGCGAGCGCGCACACACTTGTGCACACACACACACACGCACGCACTCACTCATGCACACACGCACGCACGCACGCATGCACACAAACACACACCCCGTCACACACACACACACACATACACACTCGCACTCACACACATGCAGACATACGAGCACTCTCTCTCTCTCTCTCTCTCTCTCTCTGTCTCTGTCTCTGTCTCTGTCTCTGTCTGTCTGTATCTCTGTCTGTCTGTCTGTCTGTTTGGCTATCTGTGTGTCTGTCTGTCTGTCTGTCTGTCTCTCTCTCTCTCTCTCTCTCTCTCTCTCTCTCTCTCTCTCTCTCTTGTCTCAGGGGCACAATCCAGAAGCAGAACACGCCCCACAAGAATAATGATGTGACCCTTGCAGCATGGCAGATGTCAAATGACCAGGAAGAGCCTTTGTGACATTGCATTCACTGTAATGAATGTCTTTTCCAGACAGCTGTCGACCTGCAAACCTACAAACCTATATTTGTCTTAAATGTGCATCCTCCCCAATCGGACACACGTGTCTCACTACCCTTCTCACCCTCTTTCCCTTCTTCACACCCAGGGCCGGACCAAATGAGTTGTAAGGGGGGGGGGGGGGGGGGGGTTCCTCCTTTTTTGGGGGGACAAATCAGCGAAGTGGCGAAGCCACAAGTGCGCGCCTGCAAAGCAGGCGCGCGAACTAGGGGGGTCCGGGGGCATGCTCCCCCGGAAAACTTTTGAAAAACGGTTAAAATCTGTGCAATCTGGTGCATTCTGGGCCTTGTTTTGAGGGTTAAGAGCAGCATTGTTTTGGTGCTAAAACTAGTAAAAGTCAAAGCAAGGTACATGCTTTTTCCAGGGGTGGGGTTCCGGAACCCCTGGAACCCCCCCCCCCCCCCCCCTGGGTCCGGCCCTGACACCTCACCTCAACCCTCTCTCCCCCATCCCCCCACCTCCGCCCTCCCCCCCCCTTCTTTCATTTCTGCTTGAAGTTTTTTTTTGGATCTGTCAAACTTCATCTAACATAATGTATAATGAGGAACCCACTTTTAAGACAGACAGACAGACAGACAGACAGACAGAGGGAGAGAGAGAGAGAGAGAGACAGACAGAGACAGAGACAGAGAGACGGAGAACAGAGACAGAGACAGAGAGAGAGAGAGAGAGAGAGAGAGAGAGACAGACAGACAGACTGAGAGACAGACAGACAGACAGAGAGACAGACAGAGAGACAGAGAGATACAGAGAGAACTCAGAACTCAGAATTTTTATTGTAAACCACACTGTTGTTTTTGTACAAGGGGGGAGTAGAGTTTCCATTTCAATGTATACTCTCTCAGAGACAAGTAAGAACAAGTGCATATACAGTGCTAGGGGTTGAAACACCGATCGGAAATCATTTACACACATTCATTTTAGCCTAGCAGTTGCTGTCGATGCCTGAATGCATAAAATGTATACCGGGAGAGTGCCCACAACCTACTTTTGTTTTGTGTTAGTAGTATCTGCATTGACGAGTTTTCGAGTTGACCAATTTCAAAGACATTTCCCAAGTAAGTTTCTCTTTTATCAGAGTATACTGGGCACTTAAAAAGAAAGTGGTGCTCGTTTTCGTGAGAGTATCTGCAAAGTGGGCAAACATGGGAACCGTTTGCAGAGTATCTCTGTTTGTTGCACATCAAGGGTGAAACCCCAAGTCTGAGTTTTGTGAACACTTTTTGAATATATGGATTGTCTATTTGGTCAAGGTACCTTTCTCTTCCAAAGTCAGGTTTAAACAATTTGTATATGTCATACCTCTCAGAGATACAGAGAGAGAGAGAGAGAGAGAGAGAGAGAGAGAGAGAGAGAGAGAGAGAGAGAGAGAGCCGGACAGAGACACAGAGAGAGGGACAGATAGAGAGACAGAGAGAGAGAGACACACACACACACACACACACACACACACACACACACACACACACACACACACACACAGCGATAGAGAGAGAGAGATAGAGAGAGAGAGAGAGAGAGAATTGAATTGAATTGAATTGAACTTTATTTTACAAGGATTTAGATTTAAGGCTACGCCTTTTCTTACAATCTGTCCTTGGGACGCATAGACACACAATTATATAATAAATAAAAAAATAAATAAATAAATAAAAAATAAAAAAATAAAAATTAAAAATTAAAAAGTTAAAAAGTTAACCAACAATAGGAGGTCGGAAAACGTGATAATAAAGATGACGATGATGATGATGATGACGATAATGATGATGATAATGATGATGATGATGATAAAGATGAGGCATGAAGATCATACATATGTGGTTATTCATAAAATCAAATGCATACTATGCAGGTAATTATATATACAAGCTGGTGGCAATCGAACATGTAGCAATAGAGTAACAAAAATATGTTCAGAATATACAATGCACAGCATATTTTTGACGTAATACTAAGTTTGGTAAGTCAAAAGGCGTTAAACTACTCAGACATTAAGTGGTTTTTTACACATTTTTTAAAACTTTTTAATGACTTTAGGTGCTTAAAGGATGATGGAAGTGAATTCCAAACTGAAGTACCCGAAAAAGCAAGACTGGTCTTATACAGGTCAATTCGTGGAATTGGTGGGATCAAGTTGACCGACCCATATCTGTGGGTAGCTTTATTAAATAATGATGTAATGTAAATCGGCACTTTACCGTGATACAATTTATGCATGAAAATGGCTTTGTTTAACTTGAGATGCTTTTCCAGTGGAAGCAAGTTAAGCATTTTTAATTTCATATCTGTTGAGGCATTATCCTTTACGATGAGTTTGGCCGAGCGACGATAGAGAGAGTCTAACTTTTTCAAGTGGACATCACTGCTGCCATCCCAGAGCGTCGAAACATAATTAATGTGAGGCATTACATGAGCATGGTGGAACATTTCCAGAGTCCTTCTGTCGGTATATAGCTTTAACTTGGATAGGAGGAAAACGTTCTTGGCTACTTTCTTGCAAATATGCTGTATTTGTGCCTGCCACTTGAATTCACAATCAAGAATTACCCCTAAAACGCGATGCTGTTGAACTTGTTCAATTGATTGCGTACCAATAGTAAGATTTAGTTTGAGTGGAGAAATCTGATGTTTTTGTCTGGTTGCAATTACCATACTTTTAGTTTTTATTGGATGGACAAGCATAGCATTAGCACTACACCAGTTATTTACATCGTTTAAAGCTGTTTGAAGGGAGGACTCTATTACTGTAACAGACTTTCCACTTGAGTGAAGAGAAGAATCGTCAGCAAAAAAATCACTTCTTACATTACTGTCAGAAATGTGCAGTGGCAGATCATTGATATACAGACAGAACAAGATCGGCCCAAGCACTGACCCTTGAGGCACCCCGCATTTCACAGTCTCCTCAGTAGATATTTTACAGTTTAGGGCAGTATATTGAGATCTGTCCTGTAAATAGGAAGCAAAAAAGTTACACACTGAACTGTTTCTGAGATGCAACTGTAATTTCTTCAGTAGAATTGAATGATCAACAAGATCAAACGCTTTTTTAAAGTCGAGAGAGAGAGAGAGAGAGAGCCGGACAGAGACACAGAGAGAGACACAGAGAGAGGGACAGATAGAGAGACAGAGAGAGACACACACACACACACACACACACACACACACACACACACACACACACACACAGCGAGAGAGAGAGAGAGAGAGAGAGAGAGAGAGAGAGAGAGAGAGAGAGAGAGAGAGAGAGAGAGAGAGAGAGAGAGAGAGAGAGCACCCATTGCACACCGGTTGGACCGTACATAAGGTAACGTTAAATTATGCTTGTGCAACGTATGTGGGAGTATCACTTATAACCTCAGGGTATCTCTTATCCTGTTGCGCATCTATATACTAGAGACAGCGCTGGTTAGACTAAAACATGGATCGGGAACTTCAGTACGTACTTAGGACTACCGCGGCTGTGCTTGCAAGTTTGGATAGTTCTTTCTTTCTCATTTGATCCGAGTTTTATCTGTCTCATTAAATGCCATTTTTCTACCTACTACACATATAATTTTCCTAATTGATTCCCGAAGATAAGTTAGTTTCGCTTCCACGTTTCGGTTTTCACTAATTCAACATGGCCGGCGTCGGCAATGCATCTTTGATCATCATCTTCTTCCGAAGAGGACTGGGTTCTTGCGAACGTCTCAGAGTCCTGCGGTTGAGTCACTGTTACCGATAGTGGTTAGCTCCGGCAAACAGGGAGATTAAAAAGGTGCATGGGAGGTTTAAAACTATGCGGTACAGGGGAGAGTGCGTTCAAGGGCGGGCTCTCATGCCCGACTGCACTGAGGAAACTGTGGCCGAGACGGGAGCGAAGGAGGGGCCTGCTTCGGCCGATGAACAAAGAAACTGTGATCGAACAAGTATGGTGTTACAAGGGGAAAGACCCGCAAAGTGAACTTAGTTGCCAAAGCCCGAAGTGTGACGACGGACTCGGTTTCCAGCAACTGTCCACCGACTCAGCGGCAAAATATGAGTTGACACGTCCGAGGTGAAAGGTAATAGTCTCTTCTTATTAGAATGAAGGTCATTGTTTATGACTAAAATACAGTAGAATCACATAATGCACGAAGGAATGGAACATGTACATGGAATAAGATTGTCCGTCCACTAAGACACATTCCTAAAGGTGGAACCAACATCCTGACGGCTATGCAGAGGAAGTGTTCTTTTTAAGAAATGCATTCAAATAAAACAAATAGGGAAATGCCCACTGAACAGAAACACCCAGGCTCCTGATTTTTGGTATGAATCCAAGTTGAGAGAGATCAGCTGAGCTAGGATTTTACATGGAATAAGATCATCCCTCCACTTGCATACAATGTATACAACCAGAAATGAAGATACAGTGTGCTTGATGTGGTGATCAAGTGACATTTTGCTATGAATGTGTTTAAGCAACTAGTAGCTTCTTCAGCGTTAATTCATTAAACAATCACTCTTATTCTTAGCACATAGAGCACATTGAATGAGTGTGTGCATGTGTGTGTGTGTGTTTGTTATTGCAATGTAAGACCTTATAATATAAATATACACAAATTATAACACATGCTGGGATTCTAAATATGTTCTGTTTACTTGCAGGTCTCAGTTATTACCAAGCCCTGCCTCATTCTTCCCGCAACACTGACATGGTGCTGTTGTAGAACACAAGTAAGTCCTTTGATCATTTCCAAAATACACTAGTGCAATAGCTTGTGAGTGCAACTGGTGGTAATGAGAATATTTTACCACAAAAGGCTAAAGTACAAATAACAGATTTATTATGTTGGAAAAAGAAGTAAGCCAGAGCAAGTGATTAGTGTACCAGTTAGCTAGGGTGGATGTATTATATAATTACAATTTACAGTCAGCATAGAATGTTGAGGACAGTCTAGAATTTTTCTCGCCCTGTGAATTCAACTGCAAATCAGATGGCATGAAGAAATCAATGTTATATTATGCTCTGCATTGAGTGAACCATCTCCTGTCATTCTGAGTGACACATCTCTTTAACTGAAAAACATGCCAGTAATTAAATCCAGGCTACATGGGGATGGAAAATGACCCTGGCAATTTCAACCTCTGAATGATTGTGTCTTTGTGTAGCAGGATTATGGATCTTCACAAGCCTTAGTTCATTTGTCTGTACATGTGTATCATGTATGGCGGTATAAGTTAATACTATTAGTCAATTTCAAATAGCAGAGTTATTTTCAGAGCTTTCTAACTTCAAACCCTGTGGAATCTATATATAGTTTTGTAATTTAAAGGGTATTTTGACTTTGACTCCGAGTTTCTTTCTTGCAAAGTCATTCTTTTCTCATTCAAGGGACTAAACCACTACATGTACTGATGACTGCCTGCATCAGGGTTATAATTTATGAAGAAGTCAAAATGCACAATATATCAGTTTACAATTTAAAGGCCCACTTGCCTTGTCACTACAGTATAATGTGGCTATGCTTTAACATGGAATCCCTCATCTTGGCCACATACAAAAAATTATATATTCAGTGACTGCTTGCTGTGGTGAGTTAAAATGTGTGATGAAATATTTTCACAAAAAGGTACCAGTGTTGTTAACAAAACTAATTCTTTAACAAACAAACAAAAACCACTCTGCACGGAGAGCATTCAAGCTGATCTATGTTGCTATTCGTCCAAGTAGAGGGATGATCTTATCCCAAGTAAAAGCCTGACAAGATCTGAGACTGAAGCAAAATGTTTTTACATGGTAAAGTAAGCCTTTAACGAGCAAGTATGTCTATTGCACTGGGTGTTTTATTATTATTGTATCATTTTTCTTTCAGGTAGTCTCTCTTTAAACTGACTTTCTACACCATGGTGTCTCTGGCAGTGTTATATTGGCAGAAGACAGTTGGAACTGGATTCCTCATTTAGATGGTAGGCATGTTTTGGGCTTTTGTGTTGCTTTGGTGTATGTGTGTGTGTGTGTGTATGTGTGTGTCTGTTCTATACCAGAAATAAACACACTGTTTGCTTGCTGTGGTGAAGTGACATTTTGTGATTTTTTTTTTAAATGAGCTAGTACAGTTGTAGCTTTTACAGCATTTATTCATAACACAATCGCACTTGGCGCAGAGAGCAACCAGACCGTTCATTGTGGGTATGTGAACAAGTTAAGAGATCATGTCTTATCCCATTTTAAAGCCTGACCAGATCTTAGACGGTGAGCCAAATTGTTTTCATGAGAAGGAATGTGCCTTTCAGAGAAATCTATTAACTACAGTATTACTTTACAAAACATATTTTAAGAAATGAAATGTGTTACAAGTAACAGCCATGGGGGTGATAGCCTGTAGGTGGAATAATAATCTTCAATTGCCCAGAAATGATTGTTATCTGGTCAAGAAATGCAAAGCATTTTGATGTTTGTGACGATTAGTTACTCTTTATCACGTTTGGTCCCTGATTTTGCTGTCCTTGTCTGCGTTGGGCAGGTGTGCGTCCATGATGTCATTGCTATTGAAAACTAATCTGTACTGCAAAGTAAATGTACCCGTACATGACGTACATGGCAGTTGTCAACCGGGGGCCAGCCATGACTGGGACTGATGTATCCACAGGCACTCGACACCAGGTGGGCGGGGCCAGTGGTTGGGGTGTGATTCCCTGCCTTACACCACCACAAAGTGTAGTATCAGCAGACAAGACTGAGCAGAACTTCTGCCCCCCCCCCCCCCCTCACCAATTGACCACTCAGTGCCATGTGCCTGCAGCTGTATCATAAACACTTTGTGACAATAGTTGTTACCTCCTTAGAACAGATCTTGTGATGCTCCTCAGTCAGTCAGTGTTTGATGGATGCTAACTGGTATACTTGACATAGTGTTCATATGAAAGTTTTATGTGTTGCAGCTCATCCAGATCACAGGTACACAAAGGAGCTGGTTACAGTGATAACATAGGCACATGGAACTGCTTATGGACTACTTTAGAAAGTGAGCGGTTACAACCAAGACTCTTCCGTCAGGAAGGTCTGCGGAAGGGTGCTTGATCTGTTTCCTCGGACAGGCTTTTCAAGACTAGGTAGGTTAAACCACATGATTGGGCTTTAATTATGAATGCACTTCAAAATTCACTCTATTTCATTATCTTGTACAACCCCCCGCGGGTTAGGGGGAAGAATTTACCCGATGCTCCCCAGCATGTCGTAAGAGGCGACTAACGGATTCTGTTTCTCCTTTTACCCTTGTTAAGTGTTTCTTGTATAGAATATAGTCAATGTTTGTAAAGATTTTAGTCAAGCAGTATGTAAGAAATGTTAAGTCCTTTGTACTGGAAACTTGCATTCTCCCAGTAAGGTAATATATTGTACTGCGTTGCAAGCCCCTGGAGCAATTTTTTGATTAGTGCTTTTGTGAACAAGAAACAATTAACAAATCTTCAATAGTACTGACCAAAGAAGAAGGTTTAATTGTGTGATCATGATTTGATACATATGCTTGACCCTGAAGATGTGTTTTATTTGTTTTGTTTCAGAACAAAGTTTGGTGAAGTAGAAGCTACCGCTGTAGGCTGGTGTAAGGCTGAAGAAGAACCTCTGACAAGTCAATTTTCAAGCAACTGAGCACGAACCCAGGTACAAGACACAGAGCTCTCTTTCTATCGGTCTGTTATTCATAGAATGACACTAACAGTGACACAAGTAAATAATCTGTATCATTGTCTTGACCTCTAGAAATTTGGTAGAGAATAAGATGACTGATAGTATTATTTTGATTATTTCATGGTCATTACAGTGGCCTCCACCCCTGCCCCTTTTAAGACACCCCAATCTAAGACTCCTTCCTATTAATGACCCTGTTTTCGCAGACTTCTTGTTCATAACATCTGTAAATTCACTCCCATTTTAAGACTTGCTCCATTTGGACTTGGACTGGGTGGCCGAGTGGTAACGCAATTGCGCTCGGAAGCGAGAGGTTGCGAGTTCGACCCTGGGTCAGGGCGTTAGCAATTTTCTCCCACCTTCCCTAACCTAGGTGGTGGGTTCAAGTGCTAGTCTTTCGGATGAGACGAAAAACCGAGGTCCCTTCATGTACACTACATTGGGGTGTGCACGTTAAAGATCTCACGATTGACAAAAGGGTCTTTCCTGGCAAAATTGTATAGACATAGATAAAAATGTCCACCAAAATACCCGTGTGACTTGGAATAATAGGCCGTGAAAAGTAGGATATGCGCTGAAATGGCTGCGATCTGCTGGCCGATGTGAATGCGTGATGTATTGTGTAAAAAAAATTCCATCTCACACGGCATAAATAAATCCCTGCGCCTTGAATATGTGCACGATATAAATTGCATAAAATAAAAAGATAAAATAAATCCCTGCTCTTAGAACTGTACCCACGGAATACGCGCGATATAAGCCTCATATTGATTGATTGATTTTAAGACCTGATTTTGCTTATTTTGGATTTCGAAAAAGAGAAAAACAAATTCCCACTCTGTACAGAATTAAGCCAGGTTCATGATTTTTGTATGGACCAAGTTGAGAGATGGCATTTGTATAGGCCTGACCAGATCTGAGATGTTGAATCTAATTGCTTACGAAGAAAGCATTGTGTCATTATAGGCACACTACTTCTCGTCACCGTCTCAGTTCTGGCCAGGCTTTAACATAGGATAAGCTCATCCCTCAACTTTGTCACATATGAACAATCGACACACTGACTCTTGCTGTTGTGAGTTGACATTTTGTGATGAATTTATTTCTGGAAAAGGCACCATGCAGTGCTGTTTCAGGGGTGGGACTTTTCCGCGGATTTCCGCGGACACAACTTACGAATTCTGCTGGAGTAATCTATTTTTCCGCGTCACATTTCATTACAATATCTATGACTTGTTGACTGAATGATTTGGAGAGACGTGGAGATGAAACAGAACACTGGAGGCTTGAGAGTTAAATTGTGCTGACTGAAAACTCCTGATAACTAATAGTAATTTTGAGGGGGGGGGGGGGAGGTTGGGGAGTGTGGAGAATGTCTTTTTTGTCAGATTGCACAGATTTTAATGTACCATTTAACCAAAATTCGGGGTAACATGCCCCCGAACCCCCTGGAAAAAAAGGGATTTCCTCTTTTTTCATCACAAGAGAGTCCCACCCCTGTGTTTACAGAATTCCTTGTTTAAAACTATCACTGTGCACAGAGGGAAGGGGGGGGGGTGTATTTGACCACCCCTGCGTTTACAGAATTCCTTGTTTAAAACTATCACTGTGCACAGAGGGAAGGGGGGGGGGTGTATTTGACCACCCCTGTGTTTACAGAATTCCTTGTTTAAAACTATCACTGTGCACAGAGGGAAGGGGGGGTGTATTTGACCACCCCTGTGTTTACAGAATTCCTTGTTTAAAACTATCACTGTGCACAGAGGGAAAGGGGGGGGGGTGTATTTGACCACCCCTGTGTTTACAGAATTCCTTGTTTAAAACTATCACTGTGCACAGAGGGAAGGGGGGGGTGTATTTGACCACCCCTGTGTTTACAGAATTCCTTGTTTAAAACTATCACTGTGCACAGAGGGAAGGGGGGGGGGTGTATTTGACCACCCCTGTGTTTACAGAATTCCTTGTTTAAAACTATCACTGTGCACAGAGGGGGGGGGGTGTATGTGACCAAGTGAAGTGCATTGCTACATAATAAAATGAGCAAATCCGTCCCGTGAAGAAAACTTCTGCTTACTTAATTGTCAGATTTGCCAAGGCGTGTACATGAAATAAGATTATCATTCTAAATGCTGAATCAACATTCTGACTGTTTCCTATGAAACCAGGCTTGATTTTTGGTATGAATCCAAGTTAAGGGATAGCATGTGTAAAAGCAGAATTGTGTACAGAGGCAGCTTTGTGTTATTAAAGGCCGGCTGCTTTTCGTGAACACAGTTTGGCTCACATCTCACATCACCTGCCAGGCTTTTTTTTTAAAAAATTTTTTTTACCATGGGATAAGACTATCCCTCCATTTAAGCACATACCAGCAATAAACACAGTGGTTACTTGTGATGAACTAGTGGCAAGACAAATGATTTAAGCATCACATAACCTTCCTAAGTGAAGTCAAGTTATGTGTCTGTGCCAGTGTGTGTGTGCATGTGTGTGTGTCAGCATAGAATGTTGAGGACAGTTCGATGGTAAATAACCCTGACAGTTTTAGCCTATGATTGTGCCTACATTGTGGCAGGATTGGATGTGGATCTTCAAAAGCCTAAGTTAACAAAAAAGTATGTAAAAGTACATTTTGAATAGTAGTTTTTTTCTCAGAGGGAAGATATCACAAGATATGATCGTTCCACTGCATGTATGCCACATAACTAAAACAAAAATTAAATGTTATTTTAATCGTCTTTTGGGTAAAACAAATACACCATCAATATATTATAATAATGATCTTGCTTGTTTACAGATGGACAACAGCTACTGCCAGGACCAGGTTACGCATAAAGAAAACAGTCAACACTTGGCTGGTGCTGCAGCTTCTTTGATGTCTATTTTTTTTTTTTTAAAGACAGACAGCTACCAGCTCATTCAAGACCATAGCCCCATCTTACTCACGCAGAACAGACAGCCATCTTTCGCCTTTGCACAGAACACTGCTGTCTGAAGGTACACATCAAAAGGATAGGTTTTGCACCTACAGCGTGCGACTGTGGCTAGGGTAGGAAGAACAGACTCTGCAACACGTTCTGAGAGGGTGGCCTTTTCTTGCCACCCGTACCCCTGTGCAACAAGACTTGGCCAGAGAGCACACATCCAAATGCAAACACTGAACACTGAAGAGGAAGAAAAAGAAGAAGGTGCCCACACAGAAGGACATAAATCTACTTTAAGGGCACACAAGTTTACAGCAGTTTATTGAATTGTAGCAGATTATAGGGAGAAAATGAACAAGCTAAATAGGCTGTACAGTACTTCACTTGAACAATGTATAAAGTTCCCTGTATTAAGAACATTTACAGATCACAAGACATTGTGTTTTCTTTTGTTTACAATACAAATGTTTCATAATAAAAAGATGTGCACTAGGCAAGATCCTTAAAATGTAAAACTAGTAGTGTGACAATTTTGAATTGTTCAGAGATGGTTTTTCTTCAGTGGTAAATGTTTTAGCTTTTTTATAAGATCCCGTTAGTGAAGCATACTATAAAACCTTGACCTTCCAAACTGTGTTAGCACCCTGGGCTGCGATCATTGTGTTGAGCTACTTAAAGGCACAGTGCAGCTTACAGCCTTCGTTTTGCGTTTTTGTTGCAGCTGAGTGCATTTACAGTTCAAAAATCCTCCTATGGTAGTAAAACAAACCCAAAACTACCCAACGACGACATCTGTGAAGCTCGACAGTTTCTTGTTCACGCGAGTGCATAAATTAACCTAGTTATTACGTGGTGTTTGGTCGGAGTTCGATTCAACTGAGTGATTCCGGCCTCCATTTTGTTTTATACAAACTCATGATGATGTCTGACATAGTTTGCTAGTGACGTGTCTTTTTGTGCATGATGTGGTGATCTACCTGATCTAAATTTAGATCCAAAAATAGGTCAAGACCAGCCGGGTCCGAGTACGAAATTGATTCGTAAAAAAATCGCAGTTCTTGACTCTTTGGGTGCAAGTCAATGAAACTTGGTAGTTCTTCTAACAGATAGCTGCCTGAGGTATGACTAAAAGCCCCAGGGGCTCCGTGCACCTGAATTTGACAAGTTCAGTACCTTCAGCAAGCGCAAGTACAGTAGAGAAGCGCTTGACACACTGAAAAAGGCCTACTACGAGCAAAAGAAAAAAATCAGTGATGCATGTGCTTTTGATGTAATCTTCTTTGACATTATGATGACTACAAAAACTGACTGATGTGTTTTGTTTGTGAATGATGGATATATGTGCATGATTGCGTTTCGCAGACACAGTTGTCATGTGCGTTGTAATTGGCGACGAATGCTGGATGATTACTATGTTTGTACCAGGATTACTATTTTTGGGGCTGAGCATTACTCCAAAACACTTATGGGGGTAAACAGGTCTGCAGCACAACTACAAATGTAGAAATGTCGTCTGCATTTTGTATATTTTAAAAGGTTATTTTTGTGCACAGAACATACATCTGCAGGGAGGTTTGGAGGGTGAAGTTAGGATCTGTTAGGAGGCATACAGCATCACACTCATTTTGTGTGTGTGTATTTTGTGTTGACAGATAAGACACTGTCATTCCAGCAGAAACCTGTGATGATGCACATTTTATTGAAGTGACCAGCTGAAATTGTATGTACGTTGTTATGAAATTGACAAATGATCCCTGCTTTGCAATCCTGGGTTAATGATATTGCCAAAATTAAAACGTGGAGGAAAAAGTGAGTGTAAACCTATTCTTGTGGTGGTGGTGGTGGTGGTGTGTGTGTGTGTCTGGTTAGTGTGTGTTTGAGTGTGTGTTAAACAAACAACGACAAACAACACCAAACCTACATCAAACAAGCACAACAAAAACAAATTACACAAAAAAATGGCAAAAATCAGAATATCAACTGAGAAAAAAAAACCGTGGCTGAATGCAATACTTATTATAACTTAAAAAGTAAAAGTGTGCGTGTGGATGTGTGCGTATGTTTGAGTGTTTTAAACAAACAACAAACCTAAATTAAAGAAGCACAACAAACAAACAAAAAACCTGGCAAAGTTCTGAACATTAACACAATGCTGCTTTCTGCTTTGAGGGGAGGAATAAAATGACTGAAGCCGGACTGCCGAGAGGAGGAAGGAGGGGGAAAAGAACACGCAGACATGAAAACACACACAACTCCATGACAGATAAACTGCTTATGTTCAAAAATCAAGAATATTTAAGCGTGCACACACGCACGCACACACACACACACACACACACAGACTCTCCTCGTGAAAGTAAAGATAAACTCGAACTTGAAGGTAAGTATAAATGTTTGATATGGAAGAAACCTGTGATAAAAGTCTTTGTATAAATCATCGGTACCAACAAAATTCAGTTGCCACAACGCGTAAAAGGACATACTGTAGTTTCAAATTAGTAACAATCTAAGCCATTTTAATCAGCACTGGTGTCCGGCAAGCACTAACAGATACAACAGCACGTGTATGCATCTTGAAGTAATAAGACCTTGAAGTAGGCCTAGAGTTTACACTATGCATTATGTAATGCTTTAATTCAGCTGCCTAACTGTGGAACTTTGCAAATGTGTGAGGACCGTTTCACAAAGCAGACAAAACACCCTCTCAGTTATTTACACAAATCAGTTCCAGAATGTGCGTGTTCCTTTTCCGTCTCTACAAATTAATGTTATCTGGGGGAAAAACGAATCATTGTCGCTTCCGCCCTCAGTTATAATTGCCTGAGCATAATAGGAAATGCAACAGGTGTAGTCTTCCGCCTGATTTTTAGTCAAGATATTTCGACACAGAATGTTTCTTTCTTTTTTCTTTGTATGTTCACAAGCTCACATACAATCATTTATGCAACACTGACAATAAGACCAGACCAGAGTTGTGATTGAAATGGGCAGTTTATTTAATAAAGCTCCAGAATGAATAAAAATACATGACAAAATAAGGTGGTCCCGCTGTACAAAGCCGGTTACCAAACACACACACACACCAACACACACAAACACACTCACGCACGCACGCACACACACACACGCACACACACATGACACACACACACACACACACACACACACACACACACACACACACACACACACACACACACACACACAGAGTAACATTGTACAACTTACTGTCACATTCAAGCGGGAACACCAAACAAAACGTATCATCAAATGAAACAACATTTTAAGTGGTCAACTGAGCATATGACCACAAACCACACTTGAAATCTTCACATTTTAACACTTTCTCCTGTATCCACAAAAGTCATTTATGCTGACTAGATAATGACATAATAAAATGACATCAATAAAACCATTCCCTTTTTTATTTTAAAGAAAAACAAGAAAATTAAAATAACGCAAAGAACTGATGCTCAGTAAGGTTGGGTATCGATCTCAAATGTGTGCATAGCTAATTATATGTAACCGGCATGGACTGGGGCTAGAATTGGCCTTTCTGTCAGGCAACTCGGCCTCTAATTGGTTTTATAGTGTCTGATCCCCCTCCAGAAAAAAACAATACCATTTGCCCCGTGCTTCTGCGCCCACAAAAAATATTCGGGAATAAGAAAAGTTCAAATTTTAGGCACCCCTAATTGTCAGTCAATTACTTTACTGCAATCAACGTTGATTTTAAAGTACCATGTCATTATTATTTTGGAGATAGATTTGAAAAAGTCCATAATTGCAGACTGCGTATTGGTATGAGTGATTTGAATTATGTCAGCGGCACCTCAAGGAATGCCCCAAATGTGAGTGCGGTTACCCAAGGGAGACTGCTGAGCACTATTTGTTGCATTGACCCTTGTGTAGAGATGTACGATTATTGTCAATTGATAACTGATTATAAGTTTATTGAAATATTATTGAAAGGCATCCCGCAATATTCCCGGAATGTCAATCAGACCATATTTATAACTGTACAAGAATTTATTAAGACAAACAGGCATGTTCCGTACATGAGCCTCTACATTTTATTCATAATGTTCACTGACACTGTCATGAGACAAATGCTGCCTGACCAATTGTTCTTCGTAATTTCTCTCGTGTTTTGTGTCCTTGTTTCGACTTATCGATTATGGCCCAATCGTTATGTAATTTAGTGCCATTTTCGCCGATCACAAAATGTATTAACTTTGCGTGTGTGTCTTCTGTGCATTTAATATTATTGTGACGTGACCCACTCTTCCAACATTTCTGGCGCTCCAAGTCTTCGTCGTCCTTTTTTTTCCCCCCTTATGCTGAATTCTGTTCTCTCGTACCCCATTTCGTTTTGTTTCTTGTTTTTACCCCCACCAAGTTCTGTACTACCACCCCCTCCATTTTTTGATTGCTTGCGCATCAGGTTTGTCTGTTTGTTTTCGTTGTCTGAAATGAGTAAATGTATCTAGTCCGCCATCATGCTAAACTTTGTTATGTACATACCAGGATGACTTAAAATAAGCATTTATGCTTGAGTTATCTTAAAAAAACAATGCATTGTTTCTGTCATGATAACAAATTGAATAAAGTTTTGTAAACCAATAGACTGATTATAGTTGACCCTGATATGTGATTACGGGATAGTGTCACATTAATTTATTTCTACTTTCACTTGTACTTTTGTACTTAAAACAAATCACTGAAATGTAAAAGTTATTATTTTTTCCATTGTGAAGTGTCGTCAGTCTCCTCAAGGTAATGCAGTCAAACTCAACCAAAAGTTGGAGGGGCTTCTTCATACTTTCAGTGTGTGTGTGTGTGTGTGTGTGTGTGTGTGTGTGTGTGTGTGTGTGTGATTTCTTTTGACACTATGCACGTTTGTATATAACCGCCTGTGCACAAAAAGAACATAATCGAATCTTATCATTCATTTTCGCTTAATTGATTGATTGGTATGCATGTTTCTAACAGTGACCGTTACCAAAGTGAGTATAGTGCGCTTCCCAAGCATAAAACGGTGCATGACTCTGGATTTGCGTCTGAGATATTGACACATCACTGTGAGAAAAAGCGTTAATGAAAAAAGAAGACTATTTATTTTCCTTGAGCATTATCTTAAAGTGGTGTGCCAAAAACTTTTAAATTCAAAAATTCAATATTTAACTTTAGGAAAAGCACTGTAGAGAGAAAACCACGCTTGTGTGTTCAGAATAGTCTCCATGTGGTATCAATATAAATGATTCAAATGTATGGAAGAGAAGCTGTTTCTGCTGGATTAATACACACACACAATTGTGCACTCACACATAAGCACGCATGCATGCTCACACACACACACACACACACACACACACACACACACACACACACACACACACACACACAGAAACAACAAATTCATTATGACAAAACCAAATACGAAGTCCTATTTCACAAATTTTATATCTTCTCCTTTTCACCATATACAAATACAGTCACGGAGTACATTTATAAGGCCAAATTATTAAGAAATATTATTTTCTGTGCTTGAATTACCCAGTGTGTAGCATGATCACCACGAAGGTACAATTCACAGAAGTTGAGTAATCACTTTACAAAACCCATACCAGTACCACATTGTTATGTTAAATCCTATTTATTAACCCACACAAATAGAAGAAGATAGCTTTGTGAAGACTTTCATTTTCCAACCAAATGCTGTTCAAAGATTATTCTTTCTTTCTATATTTGGTGTTTAACGTCGTTTTCAACCGTTCAAGGTTATATCGCGACGGGGAAAGAGGGGGGGGGGGGGATGGGGGATGGGATAGAGCCACTTGTTAATTGTTTCTTGTTCACAAAAGCACTAATCAAAAAATTGCTCCAGGGGCTTGCAACGTAGTACAATATACTACCTTACTGGGAGAATGCAAGTTTCCAGTACAAAGGACTTTAACATTTCTTACATACCAATCAATATGAGGCTTATATTGCGCGTATTCTGTGGGTACAGTTCTAAGCTCGGGGATTTTATTTTAATTTTATTTTATGCAATTTATATCGCGCACATATTCAAGGCACAGGGATTTATTTATGCCGTGTGAGATGGAATATTGTTTTACACAATACATCACGCATTCACATCGGCCAGCAGATCGCAGCCATTTCGGCGCATATCCTGCTTTTCACGGCCTATTATTCCAAGTCACACGGGTATTTTGGTGGACATTTTTATGAAAATTTATCTATGCCTATACAATTTTGCCAGGAAAGACCCTTTTGTCAATCGTGGGATCTTTAACGTGCACACCCCAATGTAGTGTACACGAAGGGACCTCGGTTTTTCGTCTCATCCGAAAGACTTGAACCCACCACCTAGGTTAGGAAAGGGGGCAGAAAATTGCTAACGCCCTGACCCAGGGTCGAACTCGCAACCTCTCGCTTCCGAGCGCAAGTGCGTTACCACTCGGCCACTGACACGATACACCAACACGATATTAGCACTCCAGATTTTTATCTCGCAGTTTTTCTGAAGGACTTTGCATTTGAAAACTATTCTCAGACAAAATATGAGTTTAAACTGCAAGTACATGTACAGGGAGTCTGAAGGGTTCAAGTCGGATGAGATAGACTACTGTTGTGGCAATCTTCGAATTTGAAAATCATTTTTTTAAAAGAGTAAAACTCATAGTTCTTCTTCTTCTTCGCTCATGGGCTGAAACTCCCACGTTCACTCACAAATTTGCACGAGTGGATTTTTACGTGTATGACCGTTTTTACCCCACCATTCAGGCAGCCATACGCCGCTTTCGGGGGAAGCATGCAGGGTATTTTTGTGTTTCTATAACCCACCAAACTCTGACATGGGTTACAGGATCTTTTCCGTGCGCACTTGGTCTTGTGCTTGCGTGTACACACGAAGGAGGATAAGGCACTAGCAGGTCTGCACATAAGCAATGACCTTGGAGATCAGAAAATTCTCCACCTTTAACCTACCAGGCGGCCGCGATTTTGACTCATGACCTTCTGAATAGGAGGCCGATGTCTTATCCACAAGAACACCGAGCCCGTCCAAACTCCTAGTAAAAACAACAACTGCAAATCTGGGAGCAAAATGTAAACGGTTACAGTTTCAACTATCCTTCCCCTTTATATCAGCATTTTTGGAAACCTAAACGAGTATTCAAGAACAACAGTCACGGATTCAGATTTAAAAAAACAAATGGTAACTATGCTTTTTGGAAATTCTTTCTTTAATTGGTGTTTAACGAAGGTTATATCGCGACAGGGAAAGGGGGGGAGATGGGATAGAGCCACTTGTTAATTGTTTCTTGTTCACAAAAGCACTAATAAAAAAAATGCTCCAGGGGCTTGCAACGTAGTACAATATACTACCTTACTGGGAGAATGCAAGTTTCCAGTACAAAGGACTTAACATTTCTTACATACTGCTTGACTAAAATCTGTACAAACATTGACAAGGGGGGTGGTAAGTCACTTAACAAGGGTAAAAGGAGAAACAGAATCCGTTAGTCGCCTCTTACGACATGCTGGGGAGCATCGGGTAAATTCTTCCCCGTAACCCGCGGGGGGTCTTTTTGGAAATGCGCTTCAGACAAATGCCTTTGCACACGTTATGTTACTCACAGCAAAATGCAAGAATAATTGGGGACCATATGGGATGGGGCAAATTGGGAGGGAGCAATTCGGGACACCACCATAAATATCTACCAAATATTTACAAATAGCTATCTTAGTACATGCATAACATGCTGTACCAATACACAATTTCTTTAAATAACTATGTAAGGATTATTGGCAGTCTCCCGGAGCATGTTTCACGCTATCCTGCGATCAGGACAAGCGACTGACTGTGATGTGTATGCTGTGCGGCGTGCGCTACATAAGAAACCTTTTTTTAAATTTGTATTAAATATAATCACCTGAGCCACGAATGGCTAGCTGACAGCGGCGATCTTTACACAACAAATTCTGAACTCTGATGAACTTGTGACCGCTGATTTTTAAAGGCAAGGGGTATCATATTGTGCGCATGGCATACACATCCAAGTTGGTCGTTTGTCCGATTGTGGGATACAGCCCGTCAGAGGCGTAGAGCGTGCTCGAGATGTTTTGAAAAACCTGACTGCAGTACAGGGATTTTTACACCTCCGGACTGCTGATAATCCTAACAGAATTATTTTCAAAAACCGTCTATTGCCTTGAAAGCAAACCTGGAATTTCTGATGCGAGTTGTCAGAAAGAAAGTTCACTAACAAGATCCAGGCCAACACCACCCCCCCCCCCCCCCCCCATCCCCCTAAATAACACTAAGGAGTGAGGTGAGCTTAAATAACTAATTAATTAATCAATCAATAAATTCTCTGCTGAAATCCCCAACTTCGCGCATCGAAGCTATGAAAAAAGGACACTGCCACGTTTCCATTCAGCTAAACGCCACACCATTTTCAAGAGGGGATGTCTCAGGAAGAAAGATGTGACGCTCCCGATTCATATGTTTCAGAAGACAGCCCACCTGAGAAAAAGAAGAACACAATATAGAAATAATAACAACCTGTCAACCACAAATACATTAAAGTTTTTCAAACAGTTCACTAATCCGACAAACTCATGCTCGTTTCTGGTGCATTTGATAAAGCCAATTACGGGTAGATGCTAGACAACAGCAAAACCACCACCACATAACAACACAAGATTGTTTATGGTTGTTTACAGTCTCTTGAACACAGGATCCATCGAGACCATATATATAACAAGAAGCATAAAAAAGCACTTCAGTTTGAAACCCAGGTTCAATGTAGTAAATGATATTGCATCAATGTTCCATCCATCCTCAGCACTTTTCAAACCAGTTTCTCTAGGTCATACACACCTTTTCCTCGATTGATCCACAGTACACAGATCGCTATTGTTCTTTTTATGATTTGCACCAAGGGAATGATTAACATTTCTGTCTTAGTCATATGTAACAAGCTTTAAGCAAAAGCATAATATTCTACACATTCACATATTGTAAGGTTGAAGGGGTCTATGTCGACCAAAAGGTGTATTCCCCATAGCCATAGGTGTTTTCCCTGTGTACCGGGAATACAGTTGGATTTTCTGTAAAGAAGTATAATATCGTACAATCTTGCGCCAAGCGCGTGACTGCGGTTAGATAGGAGAATCTATTTAAATCCTGAATTCGCGTGCGGCATCCGTCAAGCAAAACATGCTTCGACCGTTTATCAAAACGGATTTAGTTAAAGAAAACATCTGCACCCACACCCCCAACAGCCTGGTATTATGTTTTCCTCGCTGGTACTCTCGTCCATTGAATCACTTTCACTTTCGTAAGCTTGAAGTAACTCCATGGCGTCTAACGGAAGTATATTCCCTGTATATGTACAGGAAATTTAACATACAGGGAATACAGCCACTGTTGGTCGACATAGACCCCTTCTAAAGTGCTGCAGTAGTTACCTTCCCTCCAAGGACCAGCTGTTCATCCACTGTAGGGCTGACCGGGGTTCCCCCTTAGCAGAGTGAGTGGCGAATCCTGCTGATAAATTTCCTTTCATTTTCCATGAATGAAGAATACCAGCTGGGTTCTTTTATTCATGGACCTGTGTTCTGCAACACACACAAATCAGCCACCATCTTGTAAATATATGTAAAAGAAAGCAAGTGGCAATCTGAATAACAGAATACAAATGATCAATCCACACAATCATACTTCAGCACTGAAAGTCCACAAAATGAAGCACTGCTAGTACATGTACTTCTCATAATTTACTGAAACTTTACTCGTCAAAACAACCATTTGTTTTATCAACTTTACTCGCATGTGGCGAGTAGATT
>NC_090255.1:26325638-26332166 GCF_037325665.1 Littorina saxatilis | reverse complement strand
GCTGAAATGCCAAAGTCCGTCCTTTGTGAAGATTGCTTGGCCAAAATGTCAATCAATTTCATTAAAAAAACGACGGTGTGACGGTGTCGCCACAACTTTTAAGCCAGATATGACGTCATATGACATTCATAAAAAAAATGAAAAATACGTCCAGGGATATTATTCCAAGGAACTCTCGTGTAAAATGTTCATGAAGATCGGACGAGTAGTGTTTTTCTGAATCGCTCTACACACACACACACACACACACATGCACATACACCACGACCCTCGTCTCGATTCCCCCTCTATGTTAAAACATTTAGTCAGAACTTGACTAAATGTAAACAAGTCGCGTAAGGCGAAAATACTACATTTAGTCAAGCTGTGGAACACACAGAATGAAACTGAACGTAGTCCGCCGCTAGTGCAAAAGGCAGTGAAAGGGACGAGCCTGTTTGGCGCTGTAGCGGTTGCGCTGTGCTTCATAATGTACCTCTCTTCGTTTTAACTTTCTGAGCGTGTTTTTAATCCAAACATATCATATCTATATGTTTTTGGAATCAGGAACCGACAAGGAATAAGATGAAATAGTTTTTAAAACGATTTCGGAAATTTAATTTTAATCATAATTTTTATATTTTTAATTTTCAGAGCTTGTTTTTAATCCAAATATAACATATTTATATGTTTTTGGAATCAGAAAATGATGAAGAATAAGATGAACGTAAATTTGGATCGTTTTATAAAAACAATTTTTTTTTTACAATTTTCAGATTTTTAATGACCAAAGTCATTAATTAATTTTTAAGCCACCATGCTGAAATGCAATACCGAAGTCCGGCCTTCGTCGAAGATTGCTTGGCCAAAATTTCAATCAATTTGATTGAAAAATGAGGGTGTGACAGTGCCACCTCAACTTTTACAAAAAGCCGGATATGACGTCATCAAAGACATTTATCGAAAAAAAGAAAAACACGTCCGGGGATATCATTCCCAGGAACTCTCATGTCAAATTTCATAAAGATCGGTCCAGTAGTTTAGTCTGAATCGCTCTACACACACACACACACACACAGACACACACACACACACACACATACACCACGACCCTCGTCTCGATTCCCCCTCTATGTTAAAACATTTAGTCAAAACTTGACTAAATGTAAAACCAGCACTTCTGTCGCAAGGGACGTTAATGCTGTTCCACTTGTGCCGTTCCGGAAAACTACAGTAACAAGAAGGCTCAATCCCTTTACCGACAACATCTTTTTAAATTTACCGAGATTGTGCGTGTGTGTGTGTGTGTGTGTGTGTGTGTGCTTCATCCAACAAAGGATTGTTGAAATGTTCTCTTGGAATATTCCGACGAAGTAGACTCTTCATATCACACAATGCTTAATCAAAATGTATTTCAAGCACATCGAGGCTTTTGGACCCTGGAATCTTGGGACCCCCCCCCCCCCCCCCGAAAAAAATCTTCTTTCTCATAGACTCTCTAAAAATGAAAAGTGATGGTCCCGGGTGTTACACGACACTTGAGATTGCCACAAGTTCTCAAACGTCGTATAGTTGTGTTCTTTTATTCTACGTCGCCCGTCTTCGCAGCAACAGAAAACAACTCGTCAAATTGAGTTCGAGGATTTATTCAGCATTCAATACATACAATTGCACAACGTAGCAGAACTCAAATAGAAGCTTTTTAACATTCAAATCGCGCTGGCATATATAGTAAATACTCAATCTCGAGAATATTCCAGACCGAACATGATACAACTACATTATACGAGCCGTCTATGGACTAGAACAGTGACGTTCTCTGTGACGCACATCAAAAGCGCCGACGCACTTAATCCGAACGAACGCCACGAACTCACACTACAAACAGCGTGATAAACATCTTGTTTTGACAGGACTAGAAAGTTCACCTGCATTCTCGTGCAAACATAAATATTGTGTTTACAAAACATATTATCGGTACTTTCCCACAAAGTACAAATAAGTCAACTACATGCAACACACAAAACCGAACCAAAGCTCAGCAACGACAGCGTTTCTTAACACCGGGATCCTTTTTCTTGGGGCTTCCGCGGGTAGCCCTTCACACACACACACACACACACACACCAGGCACACACACACACACACACACACACACACACACACACACACACACCCACAATCAAAGACACACGCAGACACACAAACACACACACACACACGTACACGCACACACACACGCACACACACACACATACTTTCAATCACACACACACACACACACACACACACACACACACACACACATACACACATACTTTCTTTCTTTCTTTCTTTATTTATTTGGTGTTTAACGTCGTTTTCAACCGTTCAAGGTTATATCGCGACGGGGAAAGAGGGGGGGGGATGGGATAGAGCCACTTGTTAATTGTTTCTTGTTCACAAAAGCACTAATCAAAAAATTGCTCCAGAGGCTTAGCTTGCAACGTAGTACAATATATGACCTTACTTGGAGAATGCAAGTTTCCAGTAACACATACTTTCAATCACACACACACACACACACACACACACACACACACATACACACACACACACACACACACACACACACACACACACACACTTTTAAAAAGAATACACCAACAGCAATAACGAGCATTTGTCCAGCTGCACTGTAGAGTGTTTCTGATACACCCGCACGAAAATACACACTCACTGGGACAGTTAAAGGCACAGTAAGCCTCCCGTAAACCATCACAGAGCTCCCCGAGCGTCTAAATACAGTACAAGCATACTTCCATTTGAACGCTCACCGAACGGGAACATCCTGGCTGCTTTCTGTCGAGCGTGAGACATTTTCAAAGAATTTATTTTCGTAGACTTGTTCCGTTAACAACAACGGCGCCTCGTTTTTGCGCTAGACCTAACTTTTAAAATCTAAATAATAAATTGACAGCTTGTTACACAAACATTCTTTAATCATAAAAGAATTCGTTTTTCATCAAGACAAGATCAGAACAATTCGAAGTTGTGAAAGTTTAAAAAAAGAAAAGCCCGGAAGCAGGGTCACGCAAGGGTCGTAGCAGACGACGGCCGGTTTATCAGTGCAAATCGCCGTTCCTCTCAACAGTCAAAAGCCATCGCTAGAGTTCTTGTGAACCACAGCCGTTGTTTCGTGCATAAAAAAAACGTGCTATTGTAGATAAGCTCACGTCGAGTCGCATTCAAATGACTAACTATGACGACTGCATTGTGAAAAGGGAAAACTGGATCACACGGGTTCACGATGGCTCAGGGGTAAGATAAACCACGCAAAAATAAATTCTTTCAAAATTGTTCGCTCTTTACGGAGGGCACCTAGGATGTTCTCAATTGGTGAGTGTTTAAATGAAATGGTGTTTGTACTGTGTGTAAAAGCCTGACCGTATCTGTGATGGTTTACGGGAGGCTTACTCTGCCTTTAAGCCTGGCAACACACAAAAGTAAGTTTGTATTACAAAAGGCACGCAGTCTACCATGCATGGCAGTTTGAATGCCCCTTTTCCTTACCACTGGTGTCGCTATGACACCGAATGACGTAAGGTCTAGTCATAGAACACAACAATCAGTTAGCCCCATGACACGAGTAATATTAGCCGAAGGATCAACACAAACCAACTAGCTCTAGATCGTATGTTCCTCGTGGCTCTGGTGCAGTGTACTTTGTGATCAACATAAAAGAGAACACTTGAATATGACGCCATTTGCAGTGGGTTCAAGGGACCTGGTGAGTGTGGGGATGATATTTGAATAAGAAAGACACCTTACGCGTAATCCTTAAGTAAACAGAGCATGATAGAATGTATACTGTACATTTAGTTTTACCACGTTGTACAACGACATTCATTTTCGTGTAGGTGTGTTCATTCTATGGGATGCATTGATTTCAAGTCTGTTACAGCTCCTGTGAAACTTAAAGACATTGTACTAGAGAAGCCATTTTGGAGACATTTTGTGGGTCATTTCATCATAAGAAGTCCAAGGCATTCGCTGTGCTGTACTCAACTCAGACACAACTGAAATACTAGACTGAAATGCTCCACAACTGTGCGAAGTAATTCTGTCAAAGTACATAGGATCGTAGTTGTTGGGTTTTCGACAAGTTCTTCTGCGTTGAAGTGCCGATTCTCTTCACTGACTTATTCTCTTCTGCGTTGAAGTGCCGATTCTGTTCACCGACTTATTTGTTTCAGTGCTAGAAATCATCCATACCACTAGCAGACGAAACCGTTTTCCGGAAATAACTCTTGTCAGGAATTTCAAGCGTTGTGGAAGAGTTGAACCCCACTTTAGTTAGTCAAACTATAGCACGTGATCGACAAGTTAAAACAAGCAATTGTAGCAAATAACAGTGGCTCCGATGTGCAGATGTTCCAAAGATAAAGACATCATACACGTACTGCATAACATCACGCTCGTAAGAACAATACCTAACTCAGTGTTAGGCATTTCTGCAGTGAAACTACAGGGGAAGCTACTGGAAGGGTACCTATCATGTGTTAGAGAGTATAAACTCTCAGACCATCGGAAACCATTACGTACGCAAAACTGCCGTTTTCGTTTTTGAGTTAGGCACTTTTTTTCTGTTTTGATACATAAAGGCTTGTTTGGAGAATGTGAAGGTATGCAAAAGCTTTTTCGGGGTTGTCATGCAGTTGTGCTGAATGAACATGTTGCTGTCAACTCTTTATCTCACGCGTATACCTCTGTCAACCGCTCGAGGTAGGCGGCAGATTGTTCAGAAATCAAAATCGTTTTTTTGCATGTTTCTCAAAACTCAAAAAAATGACATAGGCAATTATCTTCTGAGCGTGACGATAATTAACATACACATCGGAGTCAGGTATCCGCTGCGATTGCTGGTTTTAATTTGCCGACCACGTTTTATTGTTTGACTTGATCCGAGTCATTAAAGTGGGGCGCAAGTCTTCCTTAACGCTTGCACATCTTGACTGAGTTATTTCCGAACATCGTCTATTTAGGAACTCAGGTCTGTAATCTAGCAAATGCTTGCACGATTCCCCGCTTTCAGGTGCTAAAACAGCGGACACAAAAAAGAGACAGTGCGTGGATAAATTACAGTCTGAAAAGATTACCCAAACACCATTTAAGATTTGAAAAACTAAACGTTGAAACACTTATATTAAAGGTAACCCTGTTGTGTGGTGACAACAATTACAAACTTGAAACCGAACTATGTTGTATATGGGGCGAAATTGAGACCGTTTGTGGCATGAAGTCAAAAATATTATGACCTGAAGAAATGACAAACTTTGAAAGCTTTTAAAACCCTTAACATGATTTGTCACCACAAATGTTTGCGGCAGATTTATTAACGGAAACATGACGGAGGACATCTTCCGGGATCCAGATGAATGGCTGGAGATCGTCAGTGAACTCTTCCAAAAGACACGCCAATTATGGCACTCTCGCATGGACACAGCGTCAGAGGAGTTTCGTGAACTCAATGAGCACGTGCAAGAAATGAAGCGTTGCGGGAATATTTTCAGAAAATTTGCATTCCCAATCAATTTGGTATACAAGAAAAAATCAGGGCTAGTGCTGGTTTCTTCGGGATCAGTTGCTGTTTTGTGTGACATTGCTGTAAGGTGGTTTGACTTGACTCGGGGACCATCAGCAGCTGCAGAACTAAAAGCCAATATCGATTTCTTGGACAAGATTTTAGAGTTTCTTGCATATTACACCGACCACGGAGCTGCTGTATGCAGAGCAGTTCAAGATCACCAGAGGTTTGTCCCTGCGTTGCTGACCCGGCTGGATGAGCTGTATGAACAAATCCTGGCTGGCACGTATCAGGTATGGAACACATATACCTCACACACCAATACTCACGAGCGCGTGCTTATACAAGCACGTGCACACACACACACACACACACACACACACACACACACACACACACACACACACACACACACACACACACACACACACACACACACACACACACACACACACACACACACACACACATGTGAGCATTCGAAATGACGATGTGACAACTTACTTTGCATTCACACTGCTCCCGATTTGTACGTTTTTGCTTATTTCAGGAAGAACAAACCGATGTCGTCTACTCACTCACAATTATACACAACATGTCATCCTTTGAAGAAAACGTGCAGTATCTTCGAGAACATGCGGTGCGCGTCTTGCGGAGCTACACAATGGTGGATGGGGAAAACATTATACGCACAAGGTAACTTCTCAAACGTCATCCACAATATTAAAAGGTGTTTGGTGGCTTGTTGTCAGAACAGCTTTTTGTTGATCCGAGGGGAGCATATCGTCTTCTCTTCTATCTTTATCGACCAAGAACAAAGTGAACGACAAAAAATGCTGCTCTGAAAACCATAGCAACCAAACATCGTTTGTGTCATCATTTTGGAAGAGCAAAAGTATATTTATGCTTTCTCATATGGTTATTTATGTTCCAAGCACTTGGTTTATTGTGAAACACACCACTCATCCTTCCATCCATCTACG
>NC_090255.1:26280638-26320638 GCF_037325665.1 Littorina saxatilis | reverse complement strand
TGCAAAAAATCGATTTTGTTTACAGCTATTGCAATTCTTGCAAAGAACGTCACCAACGAACTGCTTCTGGTGAACGTTGGTGTTCTGCCATATCTTCAGAAAGTGTTAACAAAACACAGCACGTGCGGCGAGAGGAAAGGTAATTCATTCCTAATCTGTTAATCCTTCTAGATTCTGCCTCTCATTCTCTGAGTGTTCGTCAGTGTGACCCTGCTGCATACACACGCACGCGCGCGCGCGTGTGAATGTTTGTGTATGTGTGTGTGTGTGTGTGTGTGTGTGTGTGTGTAAGTGTGTGTGTGTGTATGTGTGTGTGTGTATGTGTGTATGGTGGTGGTTAATGCGAAGAACCAAGTGTGTGTTTTTTCTCAATAACTCGATGTGGGCTAGACTTCAATTACATAACGAATGATCACGAGTATCTGCTCAAATCAAAAATCAAATAAAAAAAATCCGCAACCTCCTCATGCCCTCTGGCCTCCCACCTTCCCAGAATTTGATACCAGTGTCCAGCGCCGGGTGTCGCTCCTGTCCGGGATGTGTGTTGTGTGCCGGTCACCTGCGGGACACCACTACTTTCAGTAGTGTAGTCACTGGCCAGTCTTTCCACATCAGAGACTGCTTGTCGTGCACCTCCACTAATGTGGTGTACCTCATAGACTGTGATAAGTGCCACGGCAAGCAATATGTGGGGGAGACTGGTCAGACTGTCCGTCGCAGGTTCTATGGCCACACATACACCATTCGGAAGGACGTGGACACCCTGGTGGCGAAACACTTCAGGTCCCCCGAGCATTCCCTGTCTGACATGAGGGTGACCGTAATTGAACAGGTCAAAGTTGATAACGTGGACATGGGAGGCGAAGGGAGAGGTTCTGGCGGTATAAGTTGCGTACCAACTATCCTGAGGGCCTGAATGTGTTTGACTGAAATGTATGAGCCTACTCAGGATAGGTGTTACGCGATTTGTATCGCTTAGGGCTTACCTGTGCCTTTGGATGTCTACCTTTCCTTTTTTGGAAGTGGTTAAAGGATCGCTGAAAATGCAGTTTGTTTCTTACATGTTTGTGTGTGTGTGTGTGTGTGTGTGTGTGTGTGTGTGTGTGTGTGTGTGTGTGTGTGTGTGTGTGTGTGTGTGTGAGTGTGTGTGTGTTTGTGTGTGTGTGACAGATAGAGAGAGATAAATAGAGAGAGAGATAACGAAATAGAGAGAGAGAGAGAGATAGAGAGAGAGAACGAAACTTATGACGTTTGGTTGTGACGTTTTACATGACGATTTTTTTCTTTTTTAATCAAGAATTTTACGTCATTGTTTGCTTACATTCATTTCACTGAAGAAGGGCGTGGCCCGAAAGTCTTTGGAACTTGGTGTTTACTGTGTTTTTTTTTCTAATTAATCAAAAAGTTGGGGCACAATCAAATAAATACAATATGAAAGATTTATCGCACTACTTAAGTGCCCAATTAGATATTGTGCATTCGCTCTATCTAAGGAAGAGTTTTCATTTGATGATGTGACATGTGTGAGTGTGTGATTATGATTGTGTGTGTGTGTGTGTGTGTGTGTGTGTGTGTGTGTGTGTGTGTGTGTGTGTGTGTGTGTGTGTGTGTGTACCAGTATTTAAACGAGATAAACTACGTCATCCTGCTAACGTGAAAATATAATTGCAGAATGGTCAGGCTGTCATGGAAGCACACGAGCATTGTTATCCCTGGTTAACCTTGATGAGATCAAAGAGAATATCATGGAGAATACGCAGCTGCTGGACAGTGTGGTCAACATTTATTGTGACCAGTCTCGCAACCACAGCCAGGCCTGCTTTGAGACAGCCAAGAGTGTGCTTTTCAAGCTGCGCCACTGTCTTCAGCACCATGAACACTACAAGAGAATTGGTAAGACATGGCAACACAATTCCTCAATACTTTTCCCATCCTCACTCTGAAAATGTTTCTAGTTTCAAGAAGCTTAACTTCTTAAATTTGAGACGAGTATTTGGCTTTGCCTTGGCCGCTAGGGTCGGTGACGCTAGGGTCGGTGACACCTACACCTCTTTGTATCCATTTTGGCTTTGCCTTAACCGCTAGGGTCGGTGACACCTACACCTCTTTGTATCCATTTGGCTTTGCCTTAACCGCTAGGGTCGGTGACACCTACACCTCTTTGTATCCATTTGGCTTTGCCTTAACCGCTAGGGTCGGTGACACCTACACCTCTTCGTATCAGTCTGCCTTGAAGGCGAGGACATACGTCGAACAGATGGCCAGAACAGCGTGGTGAATTTTCCTCGAATGAGGGTGCAGTGTTCTGTATAGAACCGAGGCGCGTAAGCCCTGACGGTGCCCTGGCGGGTACTGCTCACAGCCCGGTGTCGCGTGCATGCACGTTTGCATGTTTAGTTTTTCACATAAAAACTTTGGCCACACAACACAGCACTCACAGAACACCAATGTAAATAAATGAAAGTATTTAATAGTTCCCAGTTGGGTGAAATATGGGGGTGACGATGGATGGAACAATGAAAGGGTTAACACGAATACATGAGGATGAACATAATGAACATGAGAAAGTACACAACAGTCAAAATAACGACAACAAACGACATACGAGACAATCAGGATAGTCAAACACAAAGCACGTACGTCATAAAGGCCCTCCTCATTCCATAAATGATATCTATCGTAAGAAAGTACTTATCTACACGTTCGACGAATTCAGGGGGGGGGGGGGGGGTGCGCCCTCGGGTCGACACCTGCGTCTCTGTCGCGGGGGTGAGAGAATCAGCCCAGTTAAGAGCTGTCACACGGCACACACTCTGCAGCGACGGCGCCGGTTCGATGTTGCTGCCCAACAGCAGCGTGGTTGCGCCGCTGTGACGTTACAAGATAGCTGCTCAAAACAGCGTAATGAAGCCTCGGAGAAGATCCAGAGGGGCTGCTCACACAGCAGCGTGGGGGTGACGATGCGAGAGTCCAAACTGGCTGCTCACGCAGCAGCGTGGTGGTGCCTCCTCCATGCTGTGAAGCTAGGGTTCGCACCTTCCCGTCCGGTCTGTCTTCGACAGTAAACGCTGAAAGCCTAGAAGGCCAAAGTCAATATTCTCCCCAAAAATATAAGACACGTGACTTCCTCCTCCAATAGACATCATTATTAGGGATGAGGAGGAAGCACAATGACTAAACTTTGGTTTCCTTCTACGATATAATTTACCATTATAATGATTTCCTTTTAAACCCTATGATGAACACTATTTACAACAACACAAAGACGAGACAAAACAGTACAACTGGTAACTAATGTAGGTTCCCTGTCCCCTGCCACCGGCCGCTAATTCACCTTCAGCAAAAACTGACAAAAGTCTATCCAATTAGACCAAGAAATTTGACTTACCTCACACAGGCTAATGAAAAACATCGCGCACTTTACGCAACCGACTTTAACAAAGTCCACAGTAGACGTACATTACTACTGAAAATAACTTCGAACTCAAACGACAATTCACACACGAATTTCGAAGCCGTTCGAACAAACATCTGGTCTCGGCCGAGACAGAAAAAAGAATGCCTATGAATTTCTCAGTCAGCAACCAGGTAAACGGTGAACCCTACAAATAGCGCGCAGCTTACCGTGAACGTCCCGTGCAATGCGTGCAAAGCGTGCAAGGCGCGAATCACTGAGCTAAGCCCAGCTACCGGTCTTCCCACCTTGACACAGGTACCTGTCAGCAACGCCCGACCAAGGAACCTTATAACTACATACAACTGTCCGCGACACCCGGTGTAACACGAAATTTTTACTCCACAAAAAATTTACTCCGGAGTAAATATTTCGTACGAAATTCTTACTCCGAGTACACTTTTCGTACGAGAAAAGAACTCCCCAAGGCACGAAAAAATTACTCCCTCCACGAAATTTTTACTCCCCATTTTTTTCACTTCCAGTAAAAATCTCGTACGCCAAAATGGGATGCGGGCGAAGGGATAATGCCAATAAGTGATCTCGCCCACACGAATGTCGCGCTACCCTCCTTCCACCCCTTCCACCACCAAGACTAATAGTCCAGGCATCTTAGCCACTTTAGTGAAGGGAACGTTGAAGTGACAATGACTAGGTTTAAAATGTCCCTTATCAGAAAGTTCAACCTCAGTCCTTTGATGTTTATTAAACACATTTTCATATAAAGTTGGCGCTTCATATGGAAAAGTGGCTTTGAAATTGACCCTAATCCTTCTTTGGGCTCTGTAAATGTCGTTTGGGGCTATGGTTGTAAAACGGTATCTACTGGTCACCCCAATGTATAAACTGAAAACTCTTTCTGCACCAGAACACGCAGAAAGGATTGTATCTGCCTGATGTCTGATGCTTTTCAAAATCCCCAACCACTAACACCTTCAAAACGGACATTAACTGACACTGTTGTTTTTCCCTATATAATCCTTACTATTTTTCCGAGACGTCGTCGTGTTGTGTATTTAGCTTGCCACAACCTCATACATGGTCCTAAAAGTTAAAGTTGAAGAAAATACTAAAGATAAATGAACAAGCTGACGCAGTGTCATTCGCACCGCGAATCCCCCCATGGGAACATACTAAAGTCTGGTTCCAAATAGGCTCAATTTCCTTCTATTTCTTTGTATTTCTGCCTCGTAGGGGTAGGGGTGTTCAAACCAAAGGCACCTTTAAACCAAAATTCAAATCACACATCTTACAATACTACGACACTCAGCAGTGAAAGGGTGTCTGCTGGTAAAAAATTCCAAACAATCCTAAAAGTACTTCACTACTAAACGTGCTTTTAAAAAGAGCCGTTATTTTTCCCTCTATAATCAGTATTGTGTTTTCTGCGAACATGTAGTCTATTTAGATGGTTGTCATGTGCACATGAGTTGCTAAAGCGTTTTCAGTTGGGCATATGTCGAAAAGCAAAGAATTAGCCCTTTGAAAACCATCAGAACTGTCACACAAAAATAACATTTACCTATCTCACCAACTGACCAAACATAGGGCTTTTCCTTATGTATTATGTATTGTCGTGTTTTTTGTAGCATACTTGTGAAAACAGCCACCACTGTTGTAAATGATACTTTAAAGAGCATTATTTCATTTTTACAGTTGAAGGACAACCTGGACTGCCGTATATTACAGCTGTTTTACAATCAGCCAAAATTTTCTTAACAAACGTATGTTAAGAACAACTCCCATAGTGAAATTGAAGGAAAACAAAGTGAAAATCCGCCTGCCATAGAGGAGCTAAAGAATCAACAATAAACGACCGCATGGATAGCTTGATGCACGAATGCATTGCGGACATGTTTGTCTCCAACCAAGAGAAAGTTCCAAAAAATCCCTTTTGTGCTTCTTATTATACAGTGACGTCAAAGACAGCCTTTTCTGCTGTTCATACATTCAGGGGTTATGGTTACACTAAACGACGTAGTTGTAGCCATACTGCCATCCAGATTTATTTTTTCCTTGCGAGCAGTCACAGGGTGTTTGTGCTGTCTGCCAACCGTTAGATGACCCCGCCCAAGTCTGTTAAGGGACCGTTTGACCGTTATAGAACGCGTCTTTTTGATTTTTTTGGCACAGTTGGAAACGGTTGATTTTTATCCCTACCATTGTTTCCAATATATAGGAATGTTTTGTGAACAACGGATAATAGCCGCTACTCGCATGGGTAGCAAAAGTGAGCGTACATACTCACCTAGCTGGTCGTCCAGCCGTTGTCCGTTGCCCGTCTTTATCTGTCTGTACTGAACATTACCTTTGGATATTTCTCCAACGCTATGAAGTGAAGAAACACCAAATGTTGCAAAATGTTGTATGACCCCAAGAGCTCAAAAAAGATACTTGAGAACCTTGACCTTACCATAAGGTCAAGGTCACAGGGAGAATTAATGTGGTCTAAAAACTGCAAAATTTCACATTGTGCCAGTTTTCTGGAAAACAAATAAAAAACAGCGGGCTTAGTTTTGTATGGTATACAAGAAAAAGAAAGCCTTATCTTCTGATACCATTTTGGTTGACCTCGCTTCAATGTCAAGGTCAGAGGAGCCCTTCAAAGTTGAATTGTAGACATATTTTGATGTGAGCTTGCCCCTTTAACTTTACTATGGACGATATCTCTTACAAACTTAAACACTGAGTGGGGCGTTTGTTAGAATTTCATAGTGAGCCACATCTGGTCACATATCGTTAGGGTCAAGGTCACATTGACCCCTATGAAAAATGTGACCAAGCCGGGTAAAGAAATCCATGTGTCTTGGTAAAAAATCTTAACAAAGCAAAGCCCATGCGACTCTCATGCTTGACCTTTGTCTTAAAGTGACCTTGACCTTCAGGTGACCTTGAAGGTGAAGGTCTAACAACTGAAGCTGGCAAGGACATTGTACACTATTAGAACTGGTTTACAGATTTTTCCTACCAAATTACACATGACCTTTGGCCAAGGTCAAGATCATCAAAGGTCACACATCACAAGGCTATCAATTCAAGACATAGGAAGCATAAACATACTTATTGGCACTTTCTACAAAGAGACATTGTCACTTTTAGTGATTCAATTGCCCGTTTCAGTCACATTTCATAAGGGGCAAAGTGACCTTGACCTTGATGATATGTGACTAAATGTGGCTCAATATCAGTATATAACATGTGCCCCACACAATTATGAAGTTTGAAAGATTTTTTTCATAGTTCAGGGTCAAGGTCACTTCAAAACATGTATACAATTCAACTTTGAAGGACTCCTGTGACCTTGACATTAAAGCGAGGTCAACCAAAATGGTATCAGAAGATAAGGCTTTCTTTTTCTTGTATACCATACAAAACTAAGCCCGCTGTTTTTATATTTAGTCAAGTTATGACTAAATATTTTAACATCGAGGGGGAATCGAAACGAGGGTCGTGGTGTATGTGCGTGTGTGTGTGTGTGTGTGTGTGTGTCTGTGTGTGTGTGTAGAGCGATTCAGACTAAACTACTGGACCGATCTTTATGAAATTTGACATGAGAGTTCCTGGGTATGAAATCCCCGAACGTTTTTTTCATTTTTTATATTTAGTCAAGTTTTGACTAAATATTTTAACGTAGAGGGGGGAATCGAGACGAGGGTCGTGGTGTATGTGTGTGTGTGTGTGTGTCTGTGTGTGTGTGTAGAGCGATTCAGACCAAACTACTGGACCGATCTTTATGAAATTTGACATGAGAGTTCCTGGGTATGAAATCCCCGAACGTTTTTTTCATTTTTTTGATAAATGTCTTTGATGACGTCATATCCGGCTTTTCGTGAAAGTTGAGGCGGCACTGTCACGCCCTCATTTTTCAACCAAATTGGTTGAAATTTTGGTCAAGTAATCTTCGACGAAGCCCGGGGTTCGGTATTGCATTTCAGCTTGGTGGCTTAAAAATTAATTAATGACTTTGGTCATTAAAAATCGGAAAATTGTAAAAAAAAATAAAAATTTATAAAACGATCCAAATTTACGTTTATCTTATTCTCCATCATTTGCTGATTCCAAAAACATATAAATATGTTATATTCGGATTAAAAACAAGCTCTGAAAATTAAATATATAAAAATTATTATCAAAATTAAATTGTCCAAATCAATTTAAAAACACTTTCATCTTATTCCTTGTCGGTTCCTGATTCCGAAAACATATAGATATGATATGTTTGGATTAAAAGCACGCTCAGAAAGTTAAAACAAAGAGAGGTACAAAAAAGCGTGCTATCCTTCTTAGCGCAACTACTACCCCGCTCTTCTTGTCAATTTCACTGCCTTTGCCATGAGCGGTGGCCTGACGATGCTACGAGTAAAATGGCATTGCGTTCAGTTTCATTCTGTGAGTTCGACAGCTACTTGACTAAATATTGTATTTTCGCCTTACGCGACTTGTTTGATAAATGTCTTTGATGACGTCATATCCGGCTTTTCGTGAAAGTTGAGGCGGCACTGTCACGCCCTCATTTTTCAACCAAATTGGTTGAAATTTTGGTCAAGTAATCTTCGACGAAGCCCGGACTTCGGTATTGCATTTCAGCTTGGTGGCTTAAAAATTAATTAATGACTTTGGTCATTAAAAATCTGAAAATTGTAAAAAAAAAATAAAAATTTATAACACGATCCAAATTTACGTTTATCTTATTTTCCATCATTTGCTGATTCCAAAAACATATACATATGTTATATTCGGATTTAAAACAAGCTCTGAAAATTAAATATATAAAAATTATTATCAAAATTAAATTGTCCAAATCAATTTAAAAACACTTTCATCGTATTCCTTGTCAGTTCCTGATTCCAAAAACATATAGATATGATATGTTTGGATTAAGAACACGCTCAGAAAGTTAAAACAAAGAGAGGTACAGAAAAGCGTGCTATCCTTCTTAGCGCAACTACTACCCCGCTCTTCTTGTCAATTTCACTGCCTTTGCCATGAGCGGTGGACTGACGATGCTACGAGTATACGGTCTTGCTGAAAAATGGCATTGCGTTCAGTTTCATTCTGTGAGTTCGACAGCTACTTGACTAAATATTGTATTTTCGCCTTACGCCACTTGTTAATTTGTTTTCCAGAAAACTGGCACAATGTGAAATTTTGCAATTTTTAGACCACATTCATTCTCCCTGTGACCTTGACCTTAAGGTAAGGTCAAGGTTCTCAAGTATCTTTTTTGAGCTCTTGGGGTCATACAACATTTTGCAACATTTGGTGTTTCTTCACTTCATAGCGTTCGAGAAAAATCCAAAGGTAATGATTTGTACAGACAGATGAAGACGGGCAACGGACAACGGCTGTACGACCAGGGTGAGTATGTACGCTCACTTTTGCTACACATGCGAGTAGCGGCTATTATCCGTTGTTCACAAAACATTCCTATATAATGTTTGGAAACAATGGTAGGGATAAAAATCAACCGTTTCCAAATGTGCTAAAAAAATCAAAAAGACGCGTTCTATAACGGTCAAACGGTCCCTTAACAGACTTGGGCGGGGTCGTCTGACGGTTGGCAGACAGCACAAACACCCTGTGACTGCTCGCAAGGAAAAAATAAATCTGGATGGTAGTATGGCTACAACTACGTCGTTTAGTGTAACCATAACCCCTGAATGTATGAACAGCAGAAAAGGCTGTCTTTGACGTCACTGTATTATAGTATAATAAGAAGCACAAAAGGGATTTTTTGGAACTTTCTCTTGGTTGGAGACAAACATGTCCGCAATGCATTCGTGCATCAAGCTATCCATGCAGTCGTTTATTGTTGATTCTTTAGCTCCTCTATGGCAGGGGGATTTTCACTTTGTTTTCCTTCAATTTCACTATGGGAGTTGTTCTTAACATACGTTTGTTAAGAAAATTTTGGCTGATTGTAAAACAGCTGTAATATACGGCAGTCCAGGTTGTCCTTCAACTGTAAAAATGAAATAATGCTCTTTAAAGTATCATTTACAACAGTGGTGGCTGTTTTCACAAGTATGCTACAAAAAACACGACAATATATAATACATAAGGAAAAGCCCTATGTTTGGTCAGTTGGTGAGATAGGTAAATGTTATTTTTGTGTGACAGTTCTGATGGTTTTCAAAGGGCTAATTCTTTGCTTTTCGACATATGCCCAACTGAAAACGCTTTAGCAACTCATGTGCACATGACAACCATCTAAATAGACTACATGTTCGCAGAAAACACAATACTGATTATAGAGGGAAAAATAACGGCTCTTTTTAAAAGCACGTTTAGTAGTGAAGTACTTTTAGGATTGTTTGGAATTTTTTACCAGCAGACACCCTTTCACTGCTGAGTGTCGTAGTATTGTAAGATGTGTGATTTGAATTTTGGTTTAAAGGTGCCTTTGGTTTGAACACCCCTACCCCTACGAGGCAGAAATACAAAGACATAGAAGGAAATTGAGCCTATTTGGAACCAGACTTTAGTATGTTCCCATGGGGGGATTCACGGTGCGAATGACACTGCGTCAGCTTGTTCATTTATCTTTAGTATTTTCTTCAACTTTAACTTTTAGGACCATGTATGAGGTTGTGGCAAGCTAAATACACAACACGACGACGTCTCGGAAAAATAGTAAGGATTATGTAGGGAAAAACAACAGTGTCAGTTAATGTCCGTTTTGAAGGTGTTAGTGGTTGGGGATTTTGAAAAGCATCAGACATCAGGCAGATACAATCCTTTCTGCGTGTTCTGGTGCAGAAAGAGTTTTCAGTTTATACATTGGGGTGACCAGTAGATACCGTTTTACAACCATAGCCCCAAACGACATTTACAGAGCCCAAAGAAGGATTAGGGTCAATTTCAAAGCCACTTTTCCATATGAAGCGCCAACTTTATATGAAAATGTGTTTAATAAACATCAAAGGACTGAGGTTGAACTTTCTGATAAGGGACATTTTAAACCTAGTCATTGTCACTTCAACGTTGTTCTCTTATTTGCTTGGACTATAACAGGGGACAAGGGAGTCAAAATTTCGTACACCTGGCATGGGAAGTTAAATTGCTCGTGTTGGGGTGAAGTAATTTATTCGTTATTTATTCGTCAGGGGGGTAACATTTTTGAATGAAATGTTTACTCGGAACTCACCTGTCTTGGGGAGTAATTTTCTCGTGCAATGGGGGAGTGCTTTTTTCGTAAAGGGAGTAACTTTTTCGTACGAAATGTTTACTCCGGAGTAAAAATCTCGTGGGAGTCATTTTCTCGTGTTACAGGGGCGCACGGCACTGTATAAATTCCCCCTCCTTTGCCCTCTCTCGCCATCATTATGGGGGCGAGGACGCCCCCATTCTATACGGATAGTTTAGAGGTTGACCATGGGCAGCGCCATTTTGTTGTGAAATACGTCATCAGTTTGTGTACACAGGAAGTTGTGACATCCGTCACCCTATGGGAGGGGTGAAGGCAACATTGTTCATCTGTAGAAAGTTGTGAAATCCGTCACCCTATGCAGGGCCGGACTAGGCAAAGAGGAGGGGGGGGGGGGGTTGCCAGTGGTGGCCCAGGGGGATGTCCCCCCTGGCGGCAGGGGCGGATCAGTTCATTTTATGACTGTTTTTTTCCAAAAGTATATTGTGAAGATATGGGTGTGAAGGCGCGAAGCGCCGAGCCGACGGCGCGAAGCGCCTAGCTTGCTAGGGGGGTCCGATCCGGGGGCATGCCCCCCCGGACAATTTTGAAAAAAAGGATGCAATCTGGTGCATTCTGAGGATGATCATTACCAGTTTCAGGCAGCAGATTTTGTCACTGATTAATACCCCAAAAATTGAAACTCAATGTAAAATAAAGAAATGCATACCTCATTCAATATTTTTATTTTTTGGCTGGGGGGGGGTCCGGAAACCCTACAACCCCCCCCCTCCCCCCCCCCCCCTCGTTGTGGGGGTCAGGGGGCGAAGCCCCCTGAAGCTGACGGGTAGGTCATATTCTGAGATAGGAAAATGGTCGCTCCTTGCATGAAACGGAATAAAATAAGCAATAATAAAAAAAAAAATTAAATAAGTAAGGTACATGTTTAGGCTAGGGGGGGGGTTGCGCAACCCCCATAACCCCCCCGGTAGTCCGGCCCTGCTATGGGAGGGGTGACGTCAAAATTGGTCATCACAGAGTTTGTGTAACACAGGAAGTTGTGAAATACGTCACCCTATGGGAGGGGTGACGTCAAAATTGTTCAACAAAAACATGATAAGTCGCATTGTGCAGGGTCAACTGCATCAAACTCAAACCGAGCCATTCATACCTAGCTGTATTTGAGTGACTTATATACCGACATTTTTATTTCTTATTTTCAGCACAGGTGTAGGAAAAATCATGAACCAAAATGTTATTTATTTTCTAATTTAACATTTTTTTTACAAATATGACCATGGTCTTTTAAACATACAGTGACATTAAACATTGTTATGTTAAAAAAAAGAAAAAAGAAAAAAAGCTTTTGTGCACAAATCAGAAAATACATTGTACATTTTACCTACAGGCCAAACAGTGTCTGTTGGCGGCAAAGGACCCAGCAAGTTGCTATTTTTAGATCGATTAAAAGTTGTCAAGAACAGGCGCTTACATTTGGATGTGTCCACTGATAGTAGGTTTGGTTGTGATCAATCAGAATGATGTAGGAATAAAAATGTATGACAGTTTGGTATGATGACATGTAATTCAAATATGCTGAAATGTAATATTATACATGATATAATATTATTATGGCTGTTGCCATGACCATGAACCCCAAGAAAGGTTTAATGTTATGTAAAATCAAAATACCAAAATCAAGCACCTACTAATCTGGTCTACGGTGCGGCCAACTTCGCCGCGCCGCGCTCATTGGCTCAGTATTGAACTTGCGTCAAGGCCGATGCGCGTAGATTCCCAGAATGTTTACTTTCGGTTAGATTCTTCGACAGCATTCGCAGAGGTGACTGCCGTTACAGAGGTGAGTAAAACTGACCATCGAAAGGAAAATAAGATTCATATTGGTAATACTAATAACATACTTGCACAAGCATGTATCTACCAAAACTGTATGGGAGCACATAGTTGGAAAGGCGTGGTGAAGCGATCAAATCGAATCGTCCGTCTCAGTCAGTGCACTGATCAGCCACCACGATTGAACGTCACTGTCTGTATTTTGTATGTAAGCAGAGCTTCCAAACTAGTTAAATCCTGATGTAGTTTACAAAAACAAAACAAAATCTCATTCCTGTTCCATTGTTATTCTTGTAGTTGTGATATATTCTAGTGAAACTGAAAGTAAGTGTTAAAAGCAGAAAAGCCGGACTGAATCAGGTAATTGGGTTGGGAAAGTTTTGCTAAGAAATCCTGTTATTTCCCTGGGTTAATAAGCATCTCTTTGTCCAACTATTTACACAATTTATTTGACTAGTTTGTGGTTTCAATTGAAATTATTGTTGTATTTATTTCTAGACTACAAGAACTTGCATTGATTGCATTTCATTGTTACAGCACAAAACACTGAATGACACATACTGATTGACGAGCATGCCAATAGCCTTCTCGTTTTACAGTATAGGTACTGATAGTTGTATACAAGTTTGAATATCACTTTGAACACTGCCACATTCAGTTCTTTTCATCATTGAATAATTTTGTTTCAGGAAGCAAGCACCACTTTTGTTGTTGATGAAAACCCCTGTACAGTCAGAAGTGTGTCAAGCTCAAAGTATTATTTCACAAAAGGTGAGAAGTTATTCGTTACATTTGCAACATTTATTGTTGAAAAATATTGAACATAAAGGCAGAATTTGTTTGTCTTGTGATTGTGATGCCTACAACTACACCCGCTTGTGATTTCTCAGTCAAGTTACTGCAGATTTGTGTATATTTCAGTCTCATGTGGTATTTGCCATATTTTTGTGTGAACATGTGTATTTTTCAAGACTTAGATTCTGTGATAACATAAAATACCATAACACATTTGACACCAGTGCATCATATAATATTTTTGGATAATTCTCATTACGCATGATTTTTTATTGTGTCACTGTGTGTACATTTACATGTGTTTTTAAATGTCAACAGGTGACAGTTCCACTTTTGGAAGAGGTGTGCAGTGAGATTGCAGAAAATGAATGCCTGTCAGCTGATCTGTGAAGCCATGTTAAAACCTTGGACTGTAAGTGTTTAGGGAAACACTGTATGAATGAATACAATTTTGTTGGAGTAGTGTTTTCACTTTTGCTTATAATGTAAAACAATTTCAAGTTTAAATTTCAAGTTATTCAGTTACGCTGAGAATAAGCTGTCATATATACATGACAAGTAAGCAGTGCTCCCTGTATGGCATACGTGTAATTATTGTTGATCATTCGCGTACACATTCCAGACTTGTCAACTCGGTGTTGGTGATGTTTGGACTGTTGTTTGCAAGTTGTATGCTGATTGAAAGAACTGAAAGTGTGCTGAGGTATAGCAGAGATGATCTTCTACGTGTGAGAGAGACTATTGGCAGTAAGTACAGCCCTGAACTCCTGATTTCGACTGATTTCCTTTTGAGTGAACTCGACTTCTCTGCCACAAGCGCCCGCAACGTGTCCTCGTCCTCTAACGAACAGTATCGTAGGCCTCATCGCAAGCGAGGCAAGCGTGGCGGCTTGCTCGTTCGTCTTCGAAACCGCTCCACTCGTCCCCCTCTGCCGTCGATATTTCTGTCAAACGTGCGTTCATTAGACAATAAGAAAGACGAACTGTTCTACTTGTTGAAGACCCAGCGTGATTACAGTGACTGTTCTGTGTTTTGCTTCACGGAGACGTGGCTAAAGCCCACCACACCTGACGCCCCCCTCCAACCCTCCGGCTTCTCCATCCATCGTGTCGATCGCTCGCCTGAACTCTCTCAGAAGACACAGGGAGGTGGGATTTGCTTTATGATCAATGATCGATGGTGCACTGACTGTAAAGTGCTTTCTACGCACGGTTCGCCAGATCTCGAAACGATAACTCTACAGTGCAAGCCTTTCTACTTGCCGAGAGAGTTTACCTCCCTTGTCTTGGTCGGCGTGTATATTCACCCACAGGCACACGCAGCTACAGCCATTCAAGAACTCTCTAGGCAAGTATCTGCAATGGAGAATAGGTTTCCTGACTGTCGGGTGCTGGTGATGGGGGACTTTAACCATACGAAGCTGAACAAGGAACTCCCCAGGTACAAACAACACGTCAAGGTTGGCACGCGTAACAAGGCTACACTCGACCACTGCTACAGTACTATCAGTGGTGCGTACCGCGCCATCAGTCGCCCCCCTCTCGGTCGCTCCGACCACGTCATGGTCTACCTCCTCCCTGCCTACCGTCAGCGGCTGAAGACAGCCAAGTCCCACGTCAGAACAGTTAAACGCTGGAACTCAGATTCCATCGAGCAGCTGCAAGGCTGTTTTGACTGTACAGACTGGGCGGCGCTTACCCAGCCATGCGTCGACGTTCACGAGCAGGCCGACGTCTTGACGTCCTACATCGCATTCTGCGAAGACGTCTGTATCCCGACCAAGGAGGTGAAGTCCTGGGCCAACGACAAGCCGTGGTTCAACGGCGGCCTGAAGAAGCAGCTGAAGGCCAAGGACGACGCCCACAAGAGCGGTGACGAGGCGCAGTTCAAGCGGGCCAAGTACGACCTCCAGCGGGAGATGCGTAAGGCGAGGTGGGACTACAAGTGCAAACTGGAGGAGCAATTCCAGTCCGGCAACTCTCGTGCTGTGTGGCACGGGCTCCAGGCGGTCACGAACTACAAGAAGAAGAGCCCCCCAGTAGCCGACGACCCCACCCTCCCTGACAAACTTAACGAGTTTTACGCTCGTTTTGACCGCGACAACCACACCCCTGTGACGGCGTCATTCCCCGACCCCTCGTCCCCCCTGCCTCCCCCCTTCACTGTCAGTGAGCGGGATGTTCGGCTGCTTCTCCGCAAACAGAAAAGCAGGAAAGCGGCTGGCCCAGACGGCGTCTCAGGCCCTACCCTACGGCATTGTGGGGATCAGCTGACACCTGTTCTCACTGACCTCTTTAACTCCTCCCTCCAGCTCTGTACTGTTCCCCACTGCTTCAAGGCCTCAACCATCATCCCCGTCCCCAAGAAGCCCACAGCGTCGGCCATGAACGACTACAGACCGGTGGCCCTTACCTCCCTGGTGATGAAAGTGCTTGAGCGCCTGGTCCTCAAGCACCTCCAGTCCGTCATCAGCGGTAGGCTCGATCCCCTCCAGTTCGCCTACCAGGCCAACCGGTCTGTGGACGACGCTGTCGCCGTTGCCCTCCACTTCATCCTCCAGCACCTCGAGACCCCCAACTCCTATGCCCGCCTCCTCTTTGTGGACTACTCCTCGGCCTTTAACACCATTATCCCCCAAAAACTCTATGACAAGCTCCTCCTCTTTGACCTTGCCCCTTCCCTCTGCCTGTGGCTCCTTGACTTCCTCCTTCAGCGCCCCCAGACAGTCAAGGTCAACGGCCTCCTCTCCAAGACGCTGGTCCTGAGCACCGGAGCACCCCAGGGGTGCGTCCTCTCACCGCTGCTCTACTGCCTCTTCACCAACGACTGCGTCGCCTCTCATGACTCAGTTCAGCTGGTGAAGTTCGCTGACGACACCACAGCCGAAGGTCTCATCACCGGCGGTGATGAGACCGTGTACCGCCAGGAGGTCGACTGTCTGGTGTCGTGGTGCGACAACAACAATCTCCTGCTGAACGCCACCAAGACCAAGGAGATGGTGGTGGACTTTCGCAGGAAAAAAGGCCCTGTGGCTCCACTGATCATCAACGGCGATCCCATCGAGATGGTGGACTTTTTCAAGTTCTTAGGCACCACCATCTCCAACGACCTGTGCTGGGATGATAACGTTGACGCCATCGTCAAGCGAGCGCGGCAACGCCTCTACTTCTTGCGCCAGCTCAAGAAGTTCCGCCTCAGCCAGGTCATCCTGGTCCAGTTCTACAGGGCCGTGGTGGAGAGCATCTTGACATTCTCCATCACAGTGTGGTACGGCAACACCTCCCAGCTGCTCAAGAACAAGCTGGAGCGTGTGGTGCGCACTGCTAGCAGGATCGTCGGCTGTGAGCTGCCCTCCCTAGCATCCCTCTATGCCAAGCGCATGCTGTCCAGAGCCCAGAAAATTGTGGCTGACGAGTCCCACCCTGGCCATCCCCTCTTCGAGCGCCTGCCCTCAGGTCGTCGATTCCGATCCCTGGTGGTACGCACTCGACGTCTCCAGACCTCTTTCTTCCCCCAAGCTGTTTCCTCCCTTAACGCATCCCATCCCTCAGTTGGGCAGCTTCGCAGTCGGTGATCCTGCTGGCGGTGAGCTCACCACATCCTGTGACTCAGTGTTAGGTGGTGGTGGTGGTGGTGGTGGGTAGGGGGGGGGGGGGTTGAGTGGGACTTTGATGTGTGATTTTTATTTTTTTCTATATTTTTAGCTGCATTATTTTAGTCATTCATGAGTGGGTGGGTGGAGGGGATGGGCTAGTTCTAACTATGCATTAGATTATAAAATTGTATTCTGTGTAGACCCTTCCACCAGCATCTTAGACCACTCTTTGTACTTTTTATTTTAATAGATGATTGTCATTTGTTTTACCTCATGTCTGCCCTGTGTGTGATGGTGTGATCGTGACTGCTGTAGTGTGGGCGTGTGTGTGTTGGTGTGTATGTCAGTGAATGTGTGGGCGTGTGTGTGTGTGTGTCAGTGTGTGTGTGGGTGTGCGTGTGTGCGTGATTTTACCAACACTACGCTAAATTCCTTGTGCTTTAAATGTTTTTTTAATGTCACTTGGCTCAATAAATACTGTATTCTGTATTCTGTATTCTTTTTGGATACAATGGTGTGTGTGTTTGCCTTTCTTTTAAAGTTATACGAGGCAGGGAATTATCCCAAGATATGGACTAATAAAAATCTATTTTTGTATATATATATACAGTGGACCCCCCCCCCCCCCCCCCCAATTTGATAATCCCTCCCTTTTAAGACCTTATTTTGTCAGTTTGTCTGTGCATAACTTCTGTAAATTTTCCTTCATTTTAAGACTGCCTCCTTTTAAAGACCCGCTTTCTCAGATTGTTTGAGGTAATACAAAGGTGGTTCTATTGTATGTGTTCAAGTGTAAGACTTTGTGGTCTGTTTGACAGGTGCTGTTCTTCGGGACAAACTTCAGGTGTTTGAGTCATGCCTTGGTCTACGAGGGAAGTTCCGGGACGCGGCCAAGGAAAAGGCTCACTCATTGTACTACGCAAGCCATGCAAGCATTACAGAGGTCACCAAGTCGACTCATGCATCAGCTTCCATTTGCCTCAGGATGTTTGAAAGGCTGGTCGAAGCAACCTATGGGTGCAAACAGGAAGACAACGCGAATGACCGACCGGTGCCAGTGTGTGAGGAAGGATGTGATCAGGTATGTTGCTGGGAGTGTGGTGAAGAAACTAAAAAAGAAAGTTTGGGGCATCAAGAAAGGTGCATACAGATACGAGAAACTGCGCTGTTTAGAAGCACTGAGGTTCAGTGAGCTGTCAGAAAGTGATTGTGATTCTTCAACTGACATGACAACGGTGCTTAACCGAGGAGGACTGACATTTGTCAAAGACAACATTGTGCAAATGTTCCTTGACATGCAGGACATTTTTCGTCGGACTGTGGGTGTCGCTTGCTCTGCCAAAATGAAAGCTGATGACAAGGACTTTCTGCAACAGTGCCAAATCAATGATACAGTGCCTGTGCTTTTTTATGACACAGTTTATGCATTTGACATTTCTTTGAAAGTGCAAGAAGATGTTTTCGAAAATGCTGTCCTGCTTTTTTTTTTAAATCCGAGTCCACCACAAGCTGAGGACAATGTCAATGATGGACAAAGTGCAGCGCGGGTGGAAAGAGTAGAGCATGAAGAACAGGTTGCGTACCAGTGACACTAACATTAACAAGGTGTGAGACGGGCAAAGTTAGCTACATATGCAGTTGATCATATCATTAGTGCCAGTCCACGGATGCTCCCCCCTTGTTTGTGTGTATGTATGTGTGCAGGTTTGCATTTCAGTCTGCATGAGGTGAGCGATAGTGATTTTTAACTGTTGGTGCTCAGTGATTTACAAACATGTTTTCTGTTGCTATGTAAATTCTCCTGTCTTATGTAGAACACACACACTTTGTATTACATTTTTTTTTACAATAATCTCTCTTGGTGCTGGGTACAAATATTTTAAAAGTTTTCAGGTTCATGTTATTCTCTAGTTTCACTTTTTGTTTTACGCTCGACACGTGTTTGAATCTGTATCTGTCTGCAACTGTGAGTAAGTACACCTGAATCCAACATACTAAAGAGAAATAGAGAGCTTCAGTATTTAGTCTGTACTTTTAAAAAAATTGTTATTCCTTGCATTTTTCTTCCGTTGTATTTTTTATGTCTTGAAAATAATAAAAATTGCTTTGAAAATGTATTGTGTACCGCAGTCAGAAGTAATTTATTACTTTTGGGAGTTTAGTAACGTGATATCAGTTTTCAATTGTTCGTTCACTTATATTGCTTTCAGATTTAACACACAAGAAACAGTAGCACGGTTTTCGTTGCGAAAATGTGCATTGGCAGTGCTACGCGATCGAATTGTGTATTATGTACACGCGGTGTTCTTCTGGAAAAGACCGAAGCGACATGTGACGTCAGTCGTTCAGCCCGCGAGCGGTGGGGGGGGGGGGGGGGGTTCACATGGTTTGTTTGTTTGTTTGTTTGTTTCAGACCCACACCCATGTACACACATTTCACATGTAAACCATTTGTCCGCCCCCTGTCGATATTTATCGACTAAGTTCCTTGTCCATCCTACCGTTGGTATCATAACTATTCTTTGAAACGAGGTACTGAATCCGCAAACATGCCATGAACACTGACCTAGAGAGTATGTTCGCCTGCCTTTCTTTTATTTTCACAGAAAGCAAAAATAAGATTGACGTGCATGCAGTCTCGGTCTTACTGAGGCCTGATCTCTAGGGTTGCAGAAAGTACATTTATGGGTAACCTTAACGAGTTCTACAACCTTACTCTTTAAAAGAGCTCTGCATCTTTTCTTGTATTTCTTTTAAATACAACTGGATCTTTGGTATGTTGCTTTTGTGTAGATTGCAGTTTAGATGTTTGTTAAAACTTTGTTATATCTGTTTTGAATGTATTTGCAGGTTGCCAAATAGAATACGAAAACACTAACCAGCTCTACAAAATGTCCTCTAGACCACGAGGTAAGCTAGCTATGCTTTAGCAAATGTAACATTTGTTTTATTTTTAGCCGGAGAGCGATTACTGTAAATAACTTGTATTACAAGTGCATCATTTTACAAGTACTCTTCGCTCCTCATTGTTTCTGTCCACTCGCGTTTTGTTTTTTTACCGATTGCTTCCCTTTATACTATCAAACCCGCAAAGGGCGTCATCGTACGAAAAGAATCCTTCAAAATCTCCAAACCGGAAGGAATCCACACACACACACACACACACTCACACATACACAAACACACATACACACACACACACACACACACGCGCGCGCGCGCGCGCACACGCACACACACACACACACACACACACACACACACACACACACACACACACACACACACACACACACACACGTACGCAGAAGAAAATAATTAAGAAACAAAATAAAGGGGAACAAATCACACGAATATGACACAAGGATATACAACATCACATACATTACACGTTACATATGTGCTCTGATGGGAATTTACTGGAAATATTCAAGGTCTTATGAAAGTGCGCTATGAGAACTCTGTGCTTTGTATCATGAAACAGAGTTAAGATCTAGGATCTGTAACGAAGTCTTCCATCACTGTGATTGTTGGCATTATGACATCAAATACGAAGAAAAGTGCTTTTCCTGTGTATGCAGTGTCATTGGCAACAAATAAATTCTGGAAGAGCGTTGCATACGACGCTGCCAGAATAGGCTAAACTTGATTTAAATATATCTTGTCTTGGATTGAGAACATAAAGCTTCGGTTATGTTATTTGAAATGTTGAGGCAAAGGCACGTGGTGTACGAACGAACACTCACTTTTTGAACTTGAATCTTTTTCTCAATGACGGAATATTGAGGTGTTTTTTTAAATCGCCAAACACAAGAGTGGATTGATTAATTTCTGCGCACGCCTATGTACATTATACTATTGTTTTAGAATATTAGCACTGGCAAAGTCCCAGATTGTCCAACAATATTCCGTGTTGGTCTCTATATTACCTGTCTTGAGTGTTGTTCAATAAATAGTTTATTTCTGTTTAACTGATATATTTTCTTCGACATGGTTTTACACAATGATCGCACTAGATATGCCATAAATACATTATTATCTATGTGTACTCCTAAAGCTTTGTAAATTGACCCCCGAGAGAAAGAGAGAGGGGGGAGAGAGAGAGAGAGAGAGAGAGAGAGAGAGAGAGAGAGATCTGCATGAAGTAACTATAGGTAAAGTTCCGCCCCCTAACCCTTCTATTTTGTTCGTGGTTTTTTTTCTAAAAGACTATCTTATTTTTATTTCCGAAGTCCTTTGACTTTTGTATGTTTGTGTTTAACAGTAGAAATCTTTAACAGCGTTCAAGTATTTGCTTTTCCCTGAACAAACACCCGGTGTACTGGCATAAGGATCACTTTCATAGAAGCTGATTTGAGGGTATTTTAATTGCCTGGGATGGTACAAATTCCGGTTTAAACCGTTGTGAACACGCGAACAGACACCGACAGACAGGCATGACTAATTGGATTCAAATGTAACTGGGAGAATAAGGATGAAAACAAGATCTAATAAGAATTATATGTGTCAGCTGGAACGACTAGGCAACAAATCAGACTTGCAGCAAGCTTTTCTTTCGTGGAAAAAGTTCTTTTGTTTATGTTGTGCAGGACATTGTCTGATAATCAACAACCGAGAGTTCTACAAGGATCCCGAGATACAAGGCGCCATTGAGCTAACCAGCAGACCTGGCACTAACCTTGACCGAGGTTAGAGAATGAGTAACTTCTTTTGTTCTCATGTGATATTTGAGAATCAGTGGTGCGGACTTATTGTATAACATTTGTGTTTGTCCACCATCTGTCTGGTCTTTTCGTTTATAAGTTCACAAACCAGGTTGATCATGATCATTGGAAACTTCCAAATTTTCTTTCAGATGATCATGCATTTTACTTCAACGTGTAGGATGACGTCATATTAGGCTTTTAGATGTACAGTTATTTACATTGGTTTGAGCAGGTCTAAACTATTTCGAACTAAAGTCTACGGGCAGCTGATAATTGCTTCAATTCACCGTAAATGCTGCAATCCCAACGTGAAACAATCTGACTTTTGTTTCTCTCAGATAAACTACTGGTACTGTTTGGTGGACTGGAATTCATTGTCACATGCCGAAACAACCTGACGGATTCTCAAATTCTCCGACAACTGAACGTCACTGCTGATCTGCCTCATGACGACTGCAACATGTTTGTTTGTTGCATCATGTCGCATGGAGCCGAGGGACGAGTGTACGGAGCGAACGGCGTAACAGTTACAATAAGCAGTCTCACAAGACCGTTTACAGCGCAGCTGTGTCCTTCTCTGGCCGGAAAGCCCAAGCTTTTCTTCCTGCAGGCTTGCCAAGGCGTAATGAGACAACAAGGTCAGTGTATGTGGATAATAAGCTCAAATGTGAGGTCTATATTCACCATTAAAAGTAGGATTATGTACAGCACTTTATGTTTTTCTCTTTTCTCTGTGACAGAGTTTTAAATTTATGTTTTCATATGTATAAAAAAAAAAAAAAAAAAAAAAAAAATTTTTTACAGCATTTGTGTTTTTCAAAATATGTTATACACAGTTTTTTGACATAACCAGTTAATCTGATGCAAAAGTGACAAACCTTTTTATACATATAATACAGATTTGTAATTTTAAAATTTTTCTTTGTGTAGAAACGTAAATGTAAAATTCGTCCTTTTCCGCAGTATTTCGTAACAAGAAAGGCGTTTTTATTTTAAAGACTAAGTAATAACAGTCGTCCATTGCGCTTACACAATAAATCGAAAATTTTTAAGTAACTTTTCATTTGATTAATATACTTACCCGAATCACATAAAAGCATTGACGCAGTCTGAATTGCTAAGGTCTGAAAAGGCTACCCGTCTTAAACAATTTTAAAGGGAAGCAACCCAACCACAAAAAGGTAAACATAGCAATGGTAATGACCATATACCCAGGGAGCCACCTCCCGTACCGGGGTATGTGACGTCACTTCCACTGCTACACCACGTGGAATCCTCATTACGGCATTAAAGAAACTAAAAAACCATAAGCGGGGTTGGCGGGAGGGAATACACTATGTGATTCGGGTAAGTATATTAATCAAATGAAAATTTACTTAAAAATGTTCGAATAAATTACATATTCTTACTCCGAATCACATAAAAGCAGATAGCTTCAACAAGGCGGTGGGAATGAAAACCAAACACACTCTTAAAACCTTGCCAAAAACCTGGCCTGCTGCCAAAAGGTCAGTGAGAAAGAAAATCTAACTCACTCTAAACCCTAGCCAGGAACTGGCCCACTGCCAAAAAGGCAGGAAAGGACCTGAGAACCATCTTGATTGACAGCCGATATGTCTCTCAGGCAAAAAGTTGCGAAAGACAACATCAGAGAGCCAGAAATCTGTGCCCAGCACTTCTTCCGATCTGCTGGACCAAACGACCCAGAAAGAGACCCCAGCCTTGGATTAACCCTAGCCGAGTAGGGGGAAAGACAAGCTGCCCCCCCCCCCCCCTTTCTTTTGGAAGGAAATGCCGCCCTAGAAACGATCCGTGCGTAAGGATGTCCACTCAGAACAGTGAAGGACAAACCTCACGGAGACCGTCAGACAATCATGCCAAAGTATGCAACCTTGGGATGGAGTGAAGCCCGAAAGGACTGTGAGATAAAGGTCAGCTCCAGAAAAGAGTGACCAATATCTAACCAAGAAAGAGAGAGAGAGACACCTGCGTACAAGGTACCAGAGCCCACCTCGACAGGAAAATCCCAAAAAAGAGACGTTCGCCAGTAATCCTCTACCAGTCAATGCGAAAGCAGAGAGAGAGGTAATACGAGGAAGTAGATCGCGTCTGACTAACTCTGAAAGACTGAGAGTCAGACGCAGAGATCAACGGGCAAACCCCGTAGTCATAGTTGCCTGTGGTAGAAGGGTGACTGTAAAAGGAAACCCGACCCAAGGGAAGTCGTCCTGATTCACCTCGTGCTAGGACGAGGAAGAAGAGGAAGAGCCCAATCCGAAGTCACAGGAACCGAAAATGCCATAGTCGCCCACGCTAGACAGGAGGCTATAGCACAGGCTAAGGCTGAAAGCCATGAAGCCCGAAGGACAACCATGTACCAAAGTACCAAAAGTACACATGTAAACGTAAGAAACGTAAGTTTCGGCTGTCAAATAAGATGCTGGGCTAAAAGCCCACAGCAAAGAAAAACCGGAACATTAGCTAACCCTCTGCCCAAAAGGAGAGGAGTAGCCAAAAAACCTGAGAGAGGTGTTAAGCTACAAAGAATGACTCCTCAAACATACATTGCCAAAGACAATGCCCCCTCCGGAAAATCTGAATGTTACTTCCGAGGCCAACTCAAGCGCAGCTTAAGTATGGACGAAACACCAGAACGAGTCTGATCGCTAGAGAAAGACAGAGTCAGACTCGGCGAAAGACAAACCAGGACCAAGTCCAGAAGCTTGTGGCAAAAAGTGAGAAAAAACGGGAAAGCCTGAAGCCAGGAGGCCCCACTCAAACGGAAATCGTCCTATCTCATCTCCTGCTTAAGATGAGAATAAAGGAAGAAAGTCGAAGTCCGAAGCCACAAGAAAAAGGAAAGCAACAACCATCACCGCAAACAGGTGGAATGGCTGTTGCACCAGCCGAGGCTAAAAAACCTGGATGCCCGAAGGTCAGCCGTTGTTCCAAAACTCAGACGTACCTATGAAGCGTCTGTGAAAGAAACAACCTCTCCGGTAAAACCGGAAGTGCCACTGTAGCAGCCCGTAGCTGAACTACTGTTACACTAACTGAGGACTGAAGCAGTATACCCGAAGAACAGCGTTAGATCCGACCAGAAGAGACCTCAGCGGGTGCTCGAGCTGATGGGCCTAGATCACTGTTAAAAGATCGGACTGACGCATAAGCAAATATGCACACATAAGATCGATGGGAGTCGCCCGACCTCACCACCCCCACAAACTATTGGCTGTGTACAGAGACCATCCAATGAAAATTGCAAGGAGGAGACCCCACCGCCATCCCAAAGTGGAGGGCGGAGGAGGGGGGGGGTGTTATCGGGGGCACTTCCTTGTGGGGAGAGGCTGCCCTTCTCCCTGCCCGAAAGTGATCTATTTCTCGACAATCGAGAATCAGGCAGAGACTGCCTATTGGCCGCCGGCTTAAATTGTCCAGAGGCATGAGCATGCTTCCTCTGAGGAGGCTAGCTCTGTTCTAACCCTTGTAGAGAGAAGTCAGAGATCTGCTGATCTCTAGTCGACTGAATCTACCTTTCTTTTCTGGTATAAACACCAAAGTTCAAAAAGTAGGTCCCTCTTCCCCGAGCAAAGCCCGAGTGTCTCTCCTAGGCTGCTCAGAGAACTGAGAATGCGAGAGAAACAAGTCCCTCCGACACCTGACTGTAAAGTGAGGTGAAGGGAGGACAGCCCCTTTTTATATTTAGTCAAGTTTTGACTAAATATTTTAACATCGAGGGGGAATCGAAACGAGGGTCGTGGTGTATGTGCGTGTGTCTGTGTGTGTGTGTGTGTGTGTGTGTGTGTGTGTGTGTGTGTGTGTGTAGAGCGATTCAGACTAAACTACTGGACCGATCTTTATGAAATTTGACATGAGAGTTCCTGGGTATGAAATCCCCGAACGTTTTTTTCATTTTTTTGATAAATGTCTTTGATGACGTCATATCCGGCTTTTCGTGAAAGTTGAGGCGGCACTGTCACGCCCTCACTTTTCAACCAAATTGGTTGAAATTTTGGTCAAGTAATCTTCGACGAAGCCCGGACTTCGGTATTGCATTTCAGCTTGGTGACTTAAAAATTAATTAATGACTTTGGTCATTAAAAATCTGAAAATTGTAAAAAAAAATAAAAATTTATAAAACGATCCAAATTTACGTTTATCTTATTCTCCATCATTTGCTGATTCCAAAAACATATAAATATGTTATATTCGGATTAAAAACAAGCTCTGAAAATTAAATATATAAAAATTATTATCAAAATTAAATTGTCCAAATCAATTTAAAAACACTTTCAGCTTATTCCTTGTCGGTTCCTGATTCCAAAAACATATAGATATGATATGTTTGGATTAAAAACACGCTCAGAAAGTCAAAACAAAGAGAGGTACAGAAAAGCGTGCTATCCTTCTTAGCGCAACTACTACCCCGCTCTTCTTGTCAATTTCACTGCCTTTGCCATGAGCGGTGGACTGACGATGCTACGAGTATACGGTCTTGCTGAAAAATGGCATTGCGTTCAGTTTCATTCTGTGAGTTCGACAGCTACTTGACTAAATATTGTATTTTCGCCTTACGCGACTTGTTTGCTCTTCGTTCACCCTAACAGGGCTGACTAAAAGAGTGGAGATGTCATCAGGGTCCTGATACCCGCTAAGTGTGAAAGGTTCAGTGACTCCGGGAAAGAGCGCGAGGGCGCTCTGACGATCATCTCCGACAAAGAGGCAAATTCCAAAAACTGACGTCCAAAATCCTCTAAGTTCCTGCATTACCAGTAAAGGTGTATGCGGAAGAGCAAAGACGCCAGCAAGTTCCGACCCAGCTTCAGAAAAGAGAACTTCTTATAACAAGAAGAAACCAAAACCGAAGCCTGTGTAGCCGAAGACAGCCAAGGCTGAGCGTGTTCCGGAACTGACCCGTGAATAACGAGTAGCAGAACCGGAACCCGTGGATACCACTTCAGGTAGGAGATTGACTAGCCAAAAACCTGCGAAAGGTGGTACCCACATTGAAGGAGACTATTGAACCGGAAGTAAGAAAAAACTCCTCCTTCGCGGAACGGAAGTCCGACATCGCTGAATGCAACCAAAGAGGAAGCCGATGTACTTCCATAAAATATCTGGAAGTAACCTCCGTCGAGACCTCGAGAGAAGCCAAGAGCTTAGACGGAAATCCAGAACATGTCTGATCGTTGGCTAAAGACTGTATAACAGAATAGCCAAGAGAACTGACACGGCCTAAGTCACAGTTGCCAGTAGAACACTACTGAACGGGATGACCGGAAAACCGGAAACCCGTCCACCCGGAAACCGTCCTGTCTCAACCCCTCCCGTAAGAGGGTAAGAAAAAGAGGAGGTAACATCCGAAGCCACCAGGCATAAACAGTAGACGCAACACCCAACCAGTGAAGAGACTACTTGTCACGGCCGAGGCTGAAAGCCTGAATGCCCGTAGGCCAGCAGCTCTTCCTCACTCACTGACATCCCAAAAGGAAGTGTTAGTAAGAAGAACAATGAATCCGGCAAAGCCAGAAACGCAACAGACAAAACCGCACAATGCGGAAGCAAAGGTTGCGTGGACTGAGGCCGGAAGCCCGAACGCCCGTAGGCCAGACAACGGTCAACTCCAGGAAAGAACACACAGTGTAATTACAAAGGAGGACCTATGGTTCCGGTAAACCGGAAGCGCAGCGCCAGCGGCTACCGCCCTTGCACTGAAAACGCCAATGCCCGCAACGGGACAAAGGAGAGATCAAAACAGTGCCGCCGGCGCTGAAAGGGGTGTCGACCCAACACCAGGGTGGTGAAAAGAAGACTGCCCTAACAGCCCATAGGGCGGATGCTGATCCTCGCTCACCAACAATCCGTGAAGGAGTGTCTGTAAGAGGAAAAGCAAATCAGGACTGAGCCGGAAACACACCCGACGTAAACGCACCTTGATGCGGAAACGCAAGGCATGAAGACTGGGGCCGGAAGCCCTGTTGCCCTGATGCCAGTCCACGGTCAACTCCCACCATCACCTCTGAGTGTGAGTGTGCAGGAGGACCTTCGTTTCCGGGAAAACCCGGAAACGCGACTTCCGAAGGAAACCGCCTTTGCTCAGAGTCTACCGCACACGCATTGTACTCCGTCACGGCGGAGGGCTGACCGTGCACCCAAAAGCGGACTCAACCAAATGGGTATTTTTTGAAAGCTTGGGGCCTGCCGAACATAAAAATCGATGTTAACAAGAAATATTCAAGGGCGCACTTTCTCTTTTCAGTCAAAATTCAACTATACCCTGAAGAGTGATGCACGAGCATTTCAGACGCTTGCCTCTGAAAAAAGAAGTTCTCAGCCAAATTACGAACTCAAACTGGTACGTTTTACATATAAATGTGTTAGTTGGTATCTTTTGATTATCACAAAACAATTTGCGACTGCTTTGGCCGAGGATGCTGGTGACAGTATCAATATTATGAACCCTACCCTAAATCCAGGAAAGACGTCGTCCAAAATGTAGGTAAGTTTTGATTAAAAATAAATTCACACAAGACTAGTATTGTTGTTTGGCTTCAATGGATATATTTTCGTCAAGTATGATGTCTTTACATAATATCTGTAAAATATGAATGGATTTGAACCATATACTATGTCACTATGACCTTCCAATCTTCCTAACCCCCAGCCCAGTAAAGCGTGCGAGACGTTTCCTGAACAAATGTCGCTTTGTGGTGCGAGTTCAGTGTGACATGATTAGTTTCCAGAACCCCATTTCTGACTTTCGAAGTTTATCTACATACATTTAGCAATGCACGAGCAAAATATGACAACTTAATGGTGCCTTTTGGTTTAATGCTATGGTAAAAAATCCTAGTGATAGTGTTTACAGCTTGAAACAAAACATAACAGAGGGGAGTAGTCTTCCTCAATCTGGTTCAGAGCATAATGTATTTCTATTTTCAGAGGTAGCATTATTTCTGATAAGAGCTAGAGCCAATATAATGATGCTGAATATTTGAAAAATGAACTTTGTGACTCATCTGAGTAGCAGAAGAGCCTTCGTGATCGTCAGCGTAAGGCTGGCTGTCTTCAAGGCAATTCCTAGATGAACAACTTAACACTGCGTTCGATTATTCGCCCGTTTCTTAAGCTAGAGCTTTGAGATTTTACACGCGTCTAGGGCTACATGAACGCTTTACAATACATACAATATAGTTGACTCTCGCGTTATTTAAAGGTCACAACAAGGTCATTACCAGGCAAAAACGAGGGAAAACCGACGGAAAGTACCATTTTCTGCAACTGTTTGTTAGAAAAAGCTTTCAAATTCAATTATTTTTGGGGGATTAACGCATCTCTAGACATGACAATCATCCGATTATCAGACATCAATTGTGGAGGTCACGACAAGGTCATTACCAGGCAAAAACGAGGGAAAACCGAGGGAAAATACCATTTTCTGCAACTTGTGTGAAAGTAAAAGCTTTCAAACTCCATCTTCTTCTGGTATTGGCGCATCTCTAGGCATGACAATCATCTGATTAACAGTCCTCAATTTTCAAGGTCACAACCAGGTCATTACCAGATAGAACCGAGAGAAAACCGAGAAAAAATACCATTTTCTATAACTTTTTTGTAAGTAAGAGCTTATAAACTCCATCTTCTTCTGGGATTAGCGCTGATTTCAATGACCCTGAAGTCCGAGGAAAGTTTTCTTGGCCCATGCCTAGTTTGAAGGTCATGACAAGGTCAAGTTTACACGTTTTCTATTTGTGTTCGGCTATTTTCTAAGCTAAAGCTGTTGAGGCAGATTCATGACATCTTCCTTCGCCCACAGGGGTTCTAGGGGGGTGGGCGGGGCTGGATGTAATAGGGGTAGAAGAGAAGGGGAGAGAGAAGAAAAAGTCAATGTTAAGGTGTTCATCTACCGATAGCCTTGCGGTCTGCAAGCCTGACTCTGAGGATCACACCGGCTGTCCTGGCACTCAGACGAGTCATAAAGTTGATATATTTTCCGTCGTTTTACCCAGTAATGACCTTGTTGTGTGACCTTTAAATATTACGAGAGTCAACAATATTTGTTTCATGTCTTATAATGCCCTAGACGTGTGTAAAATCCCATCCTTGTCATGACCTTCAAACATTGCATGGGTCAAGAAAACTTTCCAAAGACTTCAGGGTCATTGAAATCAGCGCTAATCCTAGAAGAAGATGGAGTTTATAAGCTCTTACTTACAAAAAAGTTGCAGAAAGTGGTATTTTCCCTCGGTTTTTCCATCGGTTTTATCTGGTAATGACCTTGTTGTGACCTTGAAAATTGAGGACTGTTAATCAGATGATTGTCATGTCTAGAGATGCGCCAATACCAGAAGAAGATGGAGTTTGAAAGCATTTACTTACACACAAGTTGCAGAAAATGGTATTTTCCCTCGGTTTTCCCCGGTAATGACCTTGTCATGACCTCCACAATTCATGACTGTTAATCAGATGATTGTCATGTCTAGAGATGCGCTAATCCCAGGAAACAATTGAATTTGAAAGTTCATTCTTACAAACAGTTGCAGAAAATGGTACTTCCCCTCGGTTTTTCTTCGGTTTTACCTGGTGATGACCTTGTTGTGTGACCTTTAAATATTACGAGAGTCAACAATATTTGCGTTATGTCTCATAAATCCCAAGACGTGTGTAAAGTTGTAATTAAGCTTTAGCTTCGAAAATAGCTGACGTCCAGAAAGTATTTTATTTGACCGTAAAAGATATTCCCAAATAGAAAACGTGTAAATTTGACCTTGTCATGACCTTCAAAGTAGGCATGGGTCAAGAAAACTTTCCTCGGACTTCAGGGTCATTGAAATCAGCGCTAATCCCAGAAGAAGATGGAGTTTATAAGCTCTTACTTACAAAAAAGTTATAGAAAATGGTATTTTCCCTCGGTTTTCTCTCGGTTCTATCTGGTAATGACCTTGTTGTGACCTTGAAAATTGAGGACTGTTAATCAGATGATTGTCATGCCTAGAGATGCGCCAATACCAGAAGAAGATGGAGTTTGAAAGCTTTTACTTTCATACAAGTTGCAGAAAATGGTATTTTCCCTCGGGTTTCCCTCGTTTTTACCCGGTAATGACCTTGTCGTGACCTCCACAATTGATGTCTGATAATCGGATGATTGTCATGTCTAGAGATGCGTTAATCCCAGGAAACAATTGAATTTGAAATCTTTTTCTTGCAAACAGTTGCAGAAAATGGTACTTTCCGTCGGTTTTCCCTCGTTTTTGCCTGGTAATGACCTTGTTGTGACCTTTAAATAACGCGAGAGTCAACTATATTGTATGTATTGTAAAGCGTTCATGTAGCCCTAGACGCGTGTAAAATCTCAAAGCTCTAGCTTAAGAAACGGGCGAATAATCGAACGCAGTGTTAAGTTGTTCATCTAGGAATTGCCTTGAAGACAGCCAGCCTTACGCTGACGATCACGAAGGCTCTTCTGCTACTCAGATGAGTCACAAAGTTCATTTTTCAAATATTCAGCATCATTATATTGGCTCTAGCTCTTATCAGAAATAATGCTACCTCTGAAAATAGAAATACATTATGCTCTGAACCAGATTGAGGAAGACTATTCCCATCTGTTATGTTTTGTTTCAAGCTGTAAACACTATCATTAGCAATTTTACCATAGCATTAAACCAAAAGGCACCATTAAGTTGTCATATTTTGCTCGTGCATTGCTAAATGTATGTAGATAAACTTTGAAAGTCAGAAATGGGGTTCTGGAAACTAATCATGTCACACTGAACTCGCACCACAAAGCGACATTTTTTCAGGAAACGTCTCGCACGCTTTACTGGGCTGGGGGTTAGGAAGATTGGAAGGTCATAGTGACATAGTATATGGTTCAAATCCATTCATATTTTACAGATATCATGTAAAGACATCATACTTGACGAAAATATATCCATTGAAGCCAAACAACAATACTAGTCTTGTGTGAATTTATTTTTAATCAAAACTTACCTACATTTTGGACGACGTCTTTCCTGGATTTAGGGTAGGGTTCATAATAATGATACTGTCACCAGCATCCTCGGCCAAAGCAGTCGCAAATTGTTTTGTGATAATCAAAAGATACCAACTAACACATTTATATGTAAAACGTACCAGTTTGAGTTTGTAATTTAGCTGAGAACTTCTTTTTTCAGAGGCAAGCGTCTGAAATGCTCGTGCATCACTCTTCAGGGTATAGTTGAATTTTGACTGAAAAGAGAAAGTGCGCCCTTGAATATTTCTTGTTAACATCGATTTTTATGTTCGGCAGGCCCCAAGCTTTCAAAAAATACCCATTTGGTTGAGTCCGCTTTTGGGTGCACGGTCAGCCCTCCGCCGTGACGGAGTATTGTGTACTGGACGAAACTGAACAGGAAACGCAACAAACGAAACCGCACCATGATGCGGAAACGAAGGTTGCGATGACTGGGGCCGGAAGCCCTGACGCCCGGAGGCCAGTCCACGGTCAACTCCGGCCACCACCTCTGAGTGTGAGTGTACAGGAGGACCTTCGTTTCCGGGAAAACCCGGAAACGCGACTTCCGAAGGAAACCGCCTTTGCTCAGAGTCTACCGCACACGCATTGTGTACTGGACGAAACTGAACAGGAAAAAGGGAGTGACCCTTGCCAAGTGAGCTCCGTCCCAGCAGGGACCGTCCGGTGGCTTCACTAGAGCCGGTGGACAAGCTCGCATACCTTGTAAGCTTCCAGAGGAAGCAAAAGTAGCAGAAGTTCCGGCATCACCGGATGCCGTCGCAACCGGAAAGGAAACGGAAGCGAACGAGCGAGAAACGCTCACCGCCGGCGGATGTACGAGGCTTGTAGCAGGTGTAGCACGCTTCAATTCCCGCGCACTAAATTGCATATCTCTGGAACAAGAAAGCTCAACAGAGAAGTAACAAGAGACGCTTGCCCGTCTGACGAAACGGACGAGCAAGCCGCAAGTAGAAGAACGACCCCCGACAACGAATGTGCGTCAGGGGAAGAAAAGGTAACAAACATGATAGTGTTAATCTCTTTGTCCGGAAGGACCACTAACACGGGAGGTATAGGAACCGCAGAAGACGATTAAGGCTTAACTTTGCCCTTGACGTCGCCCTTGCCCCGTTTACTACCGTTATCTGCCATGCCGGCCGAAAATACAAATGGCGGCCAACAACAACAACAAGCTACTGACGAAAATTCGCAAGTCCAAAAGGACGGAAAATTATCAATAACAAGTCAAATATTCTTACTAAAAGCAAGACAAAATGGAAAGAGCTCACCAACTACACGGTAGAAGACAAGCAGACGGGTAGGTGGTCGGTGGGAGTAAAAAAAACTCCAACAAACCACACAGAGCCTTCAAAAGACGACCTCTCCTCCAGAGCTGAAAAGTCGTAATGAGGATTTTCACGTGGTGTAGCAGTGGAAGTGACGTCACATACCCCGGTACGGGAGGTGGCTCCCTGGGTATATGGTCATTACCATTGCTATGTTTACCTTTTTGTGGTTGGGTTGCTTCCCTTTAAAATTGTTTAAGACGGGTAGCCTTTTCAGACCTTAGCAATTCAGACTGCGTCAATGCTTTTATGTGATTCGGAGTAAGAATATGTAATTTAATGCCTTTGCAGGGTGTGAGATTGAGGAAGATGCAGCACCGGAAGTTGTTCGCCCCCGGTCTATTCCAAACGAGGCTGACTTCCTGCTTGGCTACTGTACGGCCCCAGGTTACAAGGCATACCGAAACAGCAGGGATGGTTCCTGGTACATCCCCGAGTTATGCGAAGTCCTTGGCAACCACTACGATCAGTACGTTCGTTTCAGTACAAATAATTATGTGTACATGTTCTTCCCTGTTCTCCCGATCACAGTGTTCGTACGTTGTCGCTGCCTTATGTTTCTAATCATCATCTGATTGTTACTTCTGCTTCTATGCCTTCCCATTGTCCTCCTTTCATCCGAATGTGGAGTCACATTGAAAAGAAAAACATCAATGTTCCTTTGGATAAGTCTGGTTTTTAGAAGTGACTGCCACCTTACCACGCAAAGATTGGTTCAAAATAAGTTAACCTTTTCTGGGTCAGTTGTTCGGAATTCCCTTACTCGGACACTTAAAAGCCTTGGTTTAGCAACACATTTCAGACGATTTGTTGCGGCAAACACCAAATTTACACGCAAAGTACACTCTGAAATGTTTGACTATCTTTGGTTTTCAAAACCCCATGTTATCTCATGCAGAGCAACAGCTTTCAACTGATTGCTTTTGGCAAACACCACATTTACACGCAAAGTATATTTTTGGTTTTCAAAACCACATTTTATCTCAAGTATGAGTGCATTATTACCTTGTATTACTAATAAATCATTTCGCCATTATTGAATTGTTCATTGAGTTTACATTTGTAATGATTGTGCTTTTTAACACAGGGCGATTGCTTTAATGAAGTAAATTGTTTGTGTGCACGCAGATTAGCATTTCCGTGTGTATGTCTGTTTGTTTGTTTGTCTGTCCGTTTGGTTTGCGTGTATGTACATATATTAACTGTGTAACTGAAGTAATACCGTATGTGTGTGTGTGTTTTAGATGAAGCAAGGTCAAACTGTAGCAATCGACTTTTGGCTAAGGCCTTTATCTTTACTATTAACAATGAATCAATCTTCTCCTTTTTATTCCACCCTCCTTCCCTCTTCCCCTCCCAATCTATTTCCTTTATTTACTCTCATCTTTCTTGTTATCCTTCATCTCTTTCTCTCCAACACCCCCCTCCCCCATCCCCTACCCCCTTCCTTCACCTTGCAATCCATCTCCTTTATCTACTTCTTCTTGTCGTGTATCTCAATCCATCTCCCTTATCTTTTTAACTCCCCCCCCCCCTCTTCCCCGCCTGCTTCCTTGTCTACTTGTCTATCCACTCACCCTTCCCTCATTTACATTTAGTCATTCCTCCTTGCGTTCCTTCATCTCCTTCTTTTCTCATTTCTTTCGCTCTCCCCTCTTCCTGAAGCTTTTGCCTATCGGATGTTCCCTTTAGACGGGCGAAGTGGCGCAGTGGTAAGACGTCGGTCTCCTAATCGGAAGGTCGTGAGTTCGAATCCCGGCCGCGGCTGCCTGGAGGGTTAAGGGTGGAGATGTTTCCGATCTCCCAGGTCAACTTATGTGCAGACCTGCAAGCACAAGACCAAGTGCGCACGGAAAAGATCCTGTAATTCATGTCAGAATTCGGTGGGTTATAGAAACACGAAAATACCAAGCATGCATCCTCCGAAAGCGGCGTATGGCTTCCTAAATGGCGGGGTAAAAACGGTCATACACGTAAACCTCCACTCTTGCAAAAAACACGAGTGTACGTGGGAGTTTCAGCCCATGAACGCAGAAGAAGAAGAAGAAGGAGAAGGATGTTCCCTTTGTAATTCCAGTGGTGGCGTGCTAGTGAACATTCAGTTTATGTTTCAGCTTGGACATGTTGGAGATCCTGACCAATGTCAACAAAAGGGTTTCGCAGAAGATTGAGTGTGACGGGGAAGACGTGTTTCACCAAATTCCTGCCCCCATGTACACACTGAGGAAGAAACTGGTCTTGGGAAAATAATTGTACAGATTTTGCTTTTTTGATTTAACAGTATTTTCGCTAGCGTCAAGAACGCGTCTGAAGCTGTCTGTGTGTCAGATTCTTTCTTGCCTGAAGCGACTCCTGGACCAGACAGGAAACAAACGGTAAACTTATGATACGTTAAGAATCGAAACACAAGAATGGTAGGTTATTGAAACGTTTAATTTGTGTCACAACAAATTTGTGTTACAAACTCAACATGCCAATAACTTACCATTCTTGTTTTCTATTCTGAATTTTGGAACGTTTGCCGTTGATCTGTTTTTTGATTTGATGATAAGTTGTATATCGTTCTCCATCATTTGTTGTGATTCCAATTAACTCAAATCTGAAATGCACAACTCCTTTTAGTTGTTGATGTTTAATTAAAATAATACTAGACTCCATTGAAAATGTACACTCTCCTGGTTGATTGATTTGGGACACCAGAGCACGTACTGCAGACCTGTCCAACCTTCGACACCCTGAGGCGCCAAACGTGGCCGAGTGAAGTGGAGCTCCGCGAAAAGCTGTGGGGGACAGCGGCATCACTGTGGCTGACTGCAGGATTCGCACTCAACACCGGACTGGACATCTAGACGCATGGCCGGGAAGGCAGAAGAAGAAGAAGAAGAAGAAGACTGATTGGGTTGTTGTTTTTACATTTAGTCAAGTTTTGACAGAATAAAGAGTTAACAGCGTATCATTCATATGAAATTGAAGGGCTCAAAATGGTTGATTTGAACAGTTTTTTGTCCGCTCTAAAGATTTTCTGGTTACAGCAAGTTCTTTGTAGCGAAGGAAAAGTATCAAAACGTGTACATAGTATTTACAAGAGAGGGGGCAAGTTTGGAAACATATTGATGCAAAGAGTCCAGAATCCGTTTTGGAGAGATGTTTTTAAACATTATAAGCATTTTGCATGTAAATGTGTCCCCGTCTCCTTCAATGATTTTGCTTCAGAGCGTCTGTTTTATAATGTAAATATCTGTATAGATGAATAAATAAAAAGGTACTTTCAACAGGAATTGGATGAAAACCGTATTACAACAAACGGTCATTTGATTGGAGCAGATGTTTTAGCCATATCATGATTTTAAATTAAAACATCGAAATGTAAACTTTGTGTTTGTTTTTAGGGCGTTATACGCTCGATTACGAATTACCTAAAAGGATTAGCGTTGAATGCAGATTCCAACAATTTTTTCGTATTGGTGAAGATGCTGTATGGAAACAAATGTCCAAAGGTGGATCAGAACATATTTATACCTTCCTCTTTAAAAAATGATGGCAATTCACAGTGCATGGAAAACCGGTCTAATATATTGAATGTTGATGTGATGATAGAAAAATGTTACTGACATTAATGAGAACTACACAGGACACACACCTGAGATGGTTCAAATACAGAATATCATATAGAATTTTGCCTACCCAGCGCTTGTTATTTGTAATGACAATGTTCTGATACACCTCTCTGCCGTTTTTGTAAGCAGGAAGGAAAACCTCAGAACATTTTTTTTGAGTGTACACGAGTTCATCTTTTTCGTCTGACTTCCCAGAGTGGTTATGTTTACATTGTGTACATCGCAACAACTTGAAACTATCAAAAAAATTATTTGGTTTATTTTCCTTGCTGAACAGTGTATACATAGAGCCAAAATGAACAAGACTGCCCCAACATTTAATGTTTTTGTGAAAATTGTTTAAGACAGTTTTTTGATTGAAAAGTATAACTTTAGTGTAAATAATATTTATGATGATTTTGCAAGAGATTGTTGTTTATATAAACACTTTTGTCCTTGATGCTTAATGAAAATTCAGGAAGCTCTTTTTCCTGACATGTTACCTATAGCAAATATATACATACGGTCTATGCCCATAGTTGTACCCTATATATATATATATATATTGATGCTAGATATTACCTGTGTAGTTAATAGTGTGACCACCGCCCCGCCCCACCGTCTCGTAATGCTACGACTCGTACAAAACTACGTAGGCAGTAATATATTTGGGTCATTTCCTTTCTGCCTGGCGTCGATTCTAAATCTATCGCTCTCTGTTGGACAAGAAAAATCAAATCAACTGAAACGCATGTTCAACATGGTTTATTGTGAGATTGTCTGTGAGCGCATTTTACCAGTTGTGTGATGAATATTTAACAGGTGAAATTCATCACGTCAGGTGAATGATTGGCTGACCCAGGTCACGAGAATACTTCTTCTATCAGGCAAAATCAGACAGGAGCGATCCAGTCTCTGCAGTTGTTCTTGCTAATTCGCGGGGTTGCTTCGATATTTCTTTTGTTCGAAGATATACGGTAATAAAACCGTTATTTCAAATATTCTGACTGTCAAAAAATGATAACAGACGTGTTTAAATAAAAACTGATATCAGCATTCGCCTACCGGTTGTTTTATGTGTTGTTGTTTTAAGATTAAAACTTCGCTGGGATGTTTTTGCGAGCGAAAAAGGGTCAGAATGGATCGCGAAATGACTTTTTTCAACCATGTCTTTGTTTTTGTTTTGCACAGTCGATTTTGTTAAGAACAAATGGAGGCTGCGCTATTTTCTTGTTCAGTTTCATTTGGTTGCTTTTTGTTAAGTATGTTATATTTGCCATTGTTTGTTCAAAGTGTTTGAATCATGGATTACAAAAACAACTAACTATGAGTGCTCTCGGCTTTGCTTGTTGAATACAGAGTTAATTCTCTTGCGTAATAATCTACAGCCGGTGAAAACGTTTGTTTGCTTTTTGTTGTTGAGAGGATACATTTTGTTTGTATAGGCAGTTTGCCCTTTGAAGGGTTTTTCATGAACATATATTAGTCAATGCAATTTGTTTATGCAAACAATATTTACTGTGCTTTTGTAGTTTGCGTAGTTATCTGTGAAGTTCATTTTATCTTATTTTGTTCTTCTTGTTTTGTCTTGGTTTGTGTTTTGTTTAGGCGTGGAGCATCCTTCTTCATTGGTCTTTATTTTATTTTATTTTATTTTTTCCTAATCAAGTTCTTCACTCTCAATCTTAATTTTCTGCATGCAATTTGTATACCATTTTTATTCATCAATTTAGATAATTGAGAACAAAAATGATATCTCCATTAATTTGCTTCTAATAGTTAACTCAATTTCCAACATAATACCCAAATGTAACTTTTTCCATTTTAAACATTATCCTATAGTTACTTTCGTAGTGAACATATAATTATATATTGTAAACATTGTTGTTTTTCATATTCCTTGCATAAAATAACAACATTATACAATTTGTTTGTTTTGTTCGTTAACACTTAATATCCAAATCTTTGGGTTTTTTATAAACAAAACCATTGCATATACCTTCCAATTTTGATTCATTTTTTGACAATAAGTATTTCGTTTCACTTGACAAAATGTAGTTTGGTGCATTATTTTTAATATTTTCTATTGCAAAAAAAAACCGAATGAATTTTCTTTTATTCAACTTAATGCCAATAATTAATCCAATTGCTCTTTTACAGTCCAATAATATATCAAGGGCTGTGCATAACGCGTTGTATGTATTCAAACTGTCAGTGCGGGTTACAACCTTCGTCATTTTTTTCATAACTCTTCAAGAGAATTATTAATCGCACTATTTTCATACAAAAAATCGTTTTAATACAAATAAAAATGTAACATTAAATAAAAAATATTTCTAAGGGAGGCATTTGTGTTATATTATACACTCATATTTGTCTAACATGATTGGTTTTTCGATGAAAAGGGATGGAATGATTAACGAGCAAGGTCAACAATTATACCTTCTCCCAAAGTACGATATATGCAATTGTTGAAGCCAACGTACAACTAGTACCTTAAAGGCATATGTACGCGCTCCCGTGTTTACAAAGTGTAGTTTGCCCATAATCGATGTCAAACGCACCATAAGACCATTACAAGGAACTTAGTCGATAAATATCGACAGGGGGCGGACAAATGGTTTACATGTGAAATGTGTGTATATGGGTGTGGTTCTGAAACAAACAAACCATGTGAACCCCCCCCCCCCCCCCCCCCCCCCATCCCACCGCTCGCGGGCTGAACGACTGGCGTCACATGTCGCTTCGGTCTTTTCCTGAGAAGAACACCGCGTGTACATAATACACAATTCGATCGCGTAGCACTGCCAATGCACATTTTCGCAACGAAAACCGTGCTACTGTTTCTTGTGTGTTAAATCTGAAAGCAATATAAGTGAACGAACAATTGAAAACTGATATCACGTTACTAAACTCCCAAAAGTAATAAATTACTTCTGACTGCGGTACACAATACGGCAGTCACCTCTGCGAATGCTGTCGAAGAATCTAACCGAAAGTAAACATTCTGGGAATCTACGCGCATCGGCCTTGACGCAAGTTCAATACTTAGCCAATGAGCGCGCCGCGGCGAAGTTGGCCGCTGTAAGTCTCGCAGCGCTGGCTGGCTGAGCGAGTTGCGTGTCCATCCTTTTTTGGTCCAAGCCGCACCGTAGACCAAATTAGTAGGTGCTTGATTTTGGTATTTTGATTTTACATAACATTAAACCTTTCTTGGGGTTCATGGTCATGGCAACAGCCATAATACTATTATATCATGTATAATATTACATTTCAGCATATTTGAATTACATGTCATCATACCAAACTGTCATACATTTTTATTCCTACATCATTCTGATTGATCACAACCAAACCTACTATCAGTGGACACATCCAAATGTAAGCGCCTGTTCTTGACAACTTTTAATCGATCTAAAAATAGCAACTTGCTGGGCCCTCTGCCGCCAACAGACACTGTTTGGCCTGTAGGTAAAATGTACAATGTATTTTCTGATTTGTGCACAAAAGCTTTATTTCTTTTTTCT